>NW_027097392.1:0-17933 GCF_019320115.1 Miscanthus floridulus
ATTGCAGAACACGGGTGACTGGGTGAGGCAAATCGCTGCTGCGCGTCCCGCCGTCCCCGGCTTTGTGCTTGTTGTTTGCCACAAAGGCGTCGACGTCCTCCTTCCCCGGCGCCCCTATGCGGCGAGCGGCTCGCGACCGACCTCTGCTGACGGCCGGTGATCCCGGAGTCTGGAAGCTGCTGACAACCCTTGGTTAAAGGCTTGGCTCCGCCTCTCTCACCCGGCGTGTCGGCCAGTTGCGTGTAATCAATCTTCATTGCGGACTGGTGTCTGGTGGAGATCAGTCCAGGAAATCTTATGTGGCCTCGCTTATAATTGATCTCTGTTCGGTCAGTTTGTAGAGCACGTTGAAAGGAAACCATCCGAGATGAAAACACAGCGTAGACTCTTCAGTTTGAATAGCTTACAGCAGGGGAGTGAGTCAAGACAGGCCAACTTTGATACTGAATGACAACAGATCAAACGACTAGCAACGGTGGCCAGTGGAACAGACAACCGAACAGGCGAGCGAGAGCAAGTCACCGACACTACTCGTAGCAAGGAAGAAGACTGAAAACAAAAGGGCCACTACGTCAGTACGTGAGTACAATCGAACCAAGGGCTCCCACGATGGAATGACACTATTTTATCGGAGAAAGGAAGGGGCATATGGCGATGTAGAAGTCACTTGCAAGGGAACCATAAAATATTTCCTTTCAGTTCCTGACGAAGACGCTTGGCATTTAAAAGAAGAGACACTAAGATATGTTCAGTTATTCACACAACTCTACTCCTAACAGCGTTGAAACTTCAAGTTCTTCTGGTGTAGAGGTTACAGGGACTCATTGCAACTCTTCAGTTCATCAGGCTGCAAATTAATTGTCAGGCTGGTTGATAACGATATGCCAGCTTTGTTAGTTTTATCTGGTTGTTTGCTTTGACTGGTACAACATTGCAAGTTGGAGCAGGAGGGAAAGGATAGGAGCAGCTTGCTCTCTTGGGGAGAAAAGAAAACGATTGAGGCTCTGAGCAAGAATCCCAACTCTATAAGCTTCTGTTAGCAGAGGTCATAAACCAGAAACCAAATTTGATAGAGCAAAGTATCAAGCTCTTGCATTTCACACTGTCTACGGAGAAGTGAAGAGGCCGACGTGAGCTCGAGGGACTAGCAGGAGACGTGACTCGTCCTCAGGCCTCGGTGGCTAGGCCATGGAAGTTGCTAAGGATCGATCGTGCTCCTGTTACTCACGCCACAGCTTGTGCCATCCCAACGAAAGCAGTCACCATGGGTCAGTGGCGGAAACATGCACACCATCGAAAGCCCGACTCCACGCACGTTCAATTCTTCTAGCAGGGGTCCATATATCTTGGCCAGTGCCGCTGGTGGTCCGGTCGTGGACGACATGACCAGAGGGCAGAGGCTAATTAAAAACAGTCCGAAGGAAGCAATTGTCGAGCACATTGTTCTAACACCCACCCTCAATTCACCGGATCCGCACGTGCCTTGCCCGCTTGCCGGATGCCAGCGTGAAGCACAACTACGAGCTTCAGCTAGCGGCTAGCGCACTAGACACGAGGCGGCGACGAGGTCGTCGGATCGCCTTAACGGCCACGCGAGGCAACCTAGGAGAGGTCGGAGGGGGTGAGAGATGACAGTAGAGCGGGGCTTAGGCTTACTCTTCCATGCTTCCGGCGCTCGCGGACTGGGACGATTCGCCGTTGGTGTCGGTTCGGTCTCCTCCGCCGCAGCCACCAACCTCCTTGTCGTCGGGATCTGCGAAACCGCCCAAACACAAACGAAACCTCTCAGGCACATCCACGACCCAGGGCATCGAAGACGACGTGCGAGCCGAGAGACAGAGGCGCCGCGATCGGGGCGGCGTCGTTCATCTCACCACCGTCGCGAGGCCCCCGATGCGGCGGACGCTCCTGACGCGCGGAGGCCTCCCCATCCATCTCATGTGAGGCTCCGCCCCTGCCTCCATCACCGCTGGCGGCGGTGTGCCACACTGCGACGCGGCCTTCGGAATCATCGGGGGTGGGTGACGGGAGCGGGCGCTTCTGGGCGGGCATTTCGCGTCCAGGCGGACGCCCGCCGAATCCTCGCGGCGGCTGCGGTGGCGTTCCCTCGCGAGTCGCGAGGCGCCTGGTGGAGAGGGAGGAGAGCGTAGGGTGGGTGTGGAACTGCGGGGCGGAGGCAGAGAGGCCTGCGGGGCAGAGGGAGAAAAAGGACGGGAGAAAAGAGAGAAGAGACGCGACGCGTTCGCGTTGTGCTCAGTGTGTGCGTGCGTGTTTCTGTTGTGTGGGGGCGCTCGCTTGTGGTCGTCTGACCCGGTTCGACGAGCGCCCGACGCGACAGACGGCCAGGGGAGGACAAGGAAGCGGGGGACGTACGGGGCGTGCAGGCCGGCGGGCGGCGGCCACCTGAGACCTGAGCTGCCGTCGTTCCTGGGCGGGAGTATAGATGGCCAACGGGCCGGCCCGGCCCGGCACGGCCCGATGGGGTTTAGGCCGAGTAGGCATGCCATGCCCTGCGGGCCGTGCCTAACAGGCCCGCGGGTCTGATCTTCGGCCTAGGCACGGCCCTACGGGCCTTTTTTCATGTCGGGCCAGCCCGTCAGTACGCCAGAATTTGCAGGTCGTGCCAGCCCACAGCCAGATTTCGACATAGATAACAAGTATCAACTCACAAGAACTGACAGAACGACATAAATAACATAAACTTAGATAACAGAATGAGCTGTTTGTGTAATGCTGCATCATTAAAAATCTTTCTAGTTAAAACTCGTCCTTGTGAGAAACCCTAACAAGAAAAAAAAGAGTGCAGCCAGCTCTAAAGATTGTACTAAGTTATTACAGACCATTGTTCAAATGCAAAGGTTACACAAGTGAGTGACAAGTCCACTCTCAACTCACACAAAAGCACAGCAGCAGCAGCTCCACCTTCATCTTCATCTTCATCAAGTATTCAAGTCCACTCTCAGTCACCAGCAGCAGCAGCTCCATCTTCATCGAGTCGAGTCCACTCTCAGTCTCACTCTCAGTCACCAGCAACAGCAGCTCCACTTTCATCTTCATCAAGATACAAATTCTTAAATGCTTCTTCAAGCTCTTTGTTATCAACAACTGCATGTTGTTTCTTCTTTTCTTCTAACTCCCAGTCCTTCGAGCAGGTCAGCATCTCAACAGTTTTAGGTAACAAGTATCGGCGTCGTTCTTCGATGATCCTTCTTGATAAGCTAAAACAAGATTCTGAAGAATAAGTAGACACAGGAACTGACATAATATCTTTTGCCATTATAGATATGATTGGATAGGTTAGTTTGTGATCACGCCACCAAATCTTCTAGATAAGGTTTCAACCACTTTAGTCCAGATTTAACAATCAAATTAATTATATGACAAGCACAGCGTTGATGCACAAGAGTATACTTACGTTTATTAGGATCTAAAGGCTCAGGTGAAGGATCAGAATCCAAATAACCAGCAAACATGGGTGTCAAAGTTTCCATAGCCTTAGCATTAGAAGAAGCATTATCTAAACTGATAACAAAAATCTTATCAATCAGACCAAACTCCTCAACCACACCAGCAACTCTTTCAGCAATGTTTTCACCAGAATATCACTTCAATCAACCTAAGACCAATAAATTTTTTCTATAACTCCCAATCAACATTCACATAGTGAGCAACAACACTAATATAGTCCTCCTTAGCATTACCAGACCAAATGTCTAAAGTCAAAGCAACAGATGAAGCAGCAGACAACATAGAATTCTTAAGCACATCACGGCGTTCATTAAACAGCTTACCAAGATCTTTAGTGGTGGTCCTTCTAGAAGACTTAACAAACCTAGGGTTATGAGCATGAACAATATAGTCCTCGAAGACATCTGTCTCACCTATACCTAATGGAAGGTTAAGCCTAGCGATCAACGGCACAACTCAGATCGAGCCACAACAGGATTATAGTTCCAGTTATGCACAGAACCAACAGGATTAAAAGCAAGCCTAGACTAAACCCTAGCAGCATGATCAACCTTTTTCCTACAAGATTTTTGGTGCCTAATCAAATGACCAGTACCAGCAGCAAATCTAGCACTCAAAACAGCCTTACACATTCTATAGATAGTAGTAGTTCGAATCTTGTTACCATTCACCTCCTCATAGATCTCCTCAAAATCAGCCTAGACAGCAGACTTATGCTTACCCACAGAAGAATAGGTTGGAGCACCATTACCGTCTGTGTTTTTGGTGTTGGAGGCCACCGTCGTCCCGGTCGTCGTCGCCGCCGCCCCTGCATCACCGCCATCTAGATCGATCGGAGTAGGGCCGCTACCGACGTCGACACCAAACAACGTTGCAGCAGCGTCACGGACGTCGTCGTCGCGCTCGGGGGACAGCCCTATCGCGATCAGGTCCTCATTGCAGGTGACAGGATAGACAATATCGTCATCCACCATCGGGCCCTCGACCACGGACAGTGGCTCTCCAGCCCCGTTCCTCAATGGTGCGTGCGGCCGCCTTACCCACTCTATGCCGCAGCTAGAGGACGAGGCATCAGCAACTGACCTGCAAAAGGAGAAGGTCAGAACTCAGAAGGATGAACGGGTTAGGGTTAGGGTTAGGGTTAGAGCTAGGGTTAGGGTTAGCTCTTACCTACGCAAACGGAGTCCGACGCCGGAGAAGACAAGGGCCACACAGAGGCAATGAGAGAGGGAATGGATTAGCAAGGACGGTGAGTGCCGACAGAGGGAGTGACGGGGACACAAACTCACATGGTCACCGAGAGGACAGAGGAGAGAGAAGGAAAAGGGAGGGGATCAAGGAACTCAGGGTGAGGTGGGGGAGTGGCGGCGAAGTCACTGAAGCCGGGGACGATGGTCGACGGGGATGGTCGAAGACGAGCGAGAGTGAGAGTGCGAGCGATGGAGCGAGAGCGAGAGAGAGCGATGTGGCGGGGGAGGGGAGGGGATTTCTAAGTTAGGGTTTAGGGAGTGAGGGGGGTAGCCGTGGCGCCTGCATTTTATATGGAGCGAGGGGAGGGGTGCAGTGGGGAGTGGAGGTGGGCTGGGCCAAATGCAGCGGGGAGCCAGGGAGGGGAGGTGGGTTGTGGTGCGACGGGGAGGGGAGGCGGGCTGGCACCGGGCCTACTGTTGGGGAGCGGGCCATGCCGTGCCGGCCCATGTGCCTGGAATACGGCTTAGGCATGGCCTGCTCCTCCAGGCCATGCCAGCCCAGGGCCGCTGGCCACTAGGGCGGGCCGTGCTTGGGCCAGGCCAAAATACCATGGCTCGTGCCTAGCTCACGAGCCTAGGCTGCATGCCCATATATAGGCGAGAGTGCACCTCAGCACTGTGTTCGTGGATCCGTTCGACGCGGCGGTCTATGGCCGTGATTAATCATGTGAGGAAGTAGTTCCCATTTTTCGAGAAGCTGACATCTCATGGAAAAAATCGTATGCAACACCGTCGCGTAGTGCAATCGGCACATTCTGTGCGACATGGCATAATCGTGTGACACGTAATCACGTGACATCGTCGATCTATTTCTTCAAATCACCCCGATTAGCTAACCACGCGAGGAAACTGCTGGTGGGACATGTAGACCACGCGGATCCTTGGCTGGTCGCGTGACACCGTCGATCTATTTCTTTAGATCACGCGGATCAGCTAACCACGCGAGGAAACTGCTAGTGGGACCTGTAGACCACGCGGACCACCTTGGCTGGTGGGACCTGTCGACCACGCGAATCGCCTTGGCTAGTGGGACCTATGGACCACGCGACACTACAAGGGGAGGGTGTCGCACGTGATGCGCTGTGCGACGGTGTTGCATAGAATTTTTTCTGATTTGGAATTTCTTTGGCGTCACGGGTTTCTGCTATGTTGAGATTCTTGCACGTTTTAAAATTTCTTGAATTCCGATAATTTATGGATGCCGAAAAAAACTAAAATATTGTATAGTAGTGATGTATTTTATTATAAATATTTAACTTTAGACTCATATTTTTTATTGTTTATTTATGTTTTATATTCTTTTATTCAATGAATGTGTAGTTCTTTGCTGGGAATCATGTCTTTTGTTGAAGTCTCCAATAAAATTTCGATTAGGTATTACAAATTTCAGTGATTTTGAAGGTGACAAAAAAAATCAATTACTAAAACTGAAACCCTAGATTTTGGTCAATCGTTATATGGGCTCTGGATTATGAGTATGTTGTCTTTACTCTTTCCTACCGATAAGGCATTCTATGTCGATCTAAAATCATGAAGCAAAGCACCTATATAAGAGCCTTAGTTTCCATTGGAAATAATTTAGCTTTGCTAGAAATGAAGCTAATGCAGGGATAAAAACATAAATATAACGTTTTACCGAGTTTGTTTTAAAGGCTTTATCTTATGTTTGAAAAAACACAAAAATTGTAACGGAAGCTGCAAATATGGAACTGTAGTTGTTTTTGCCGTTTCCGATGTTTAAGCAATTTTCCACTTTTTTAGGAAAAGTTACTATAGCTATTATAAAGTTTTCTTCCTCCAAAACAACTAAACAAGCTAAGTCCATCCTTTCTAGCTAAGCCCATGACACATTGACTCATGCTATGATGCCTACAACCCTAGCTCCTTCATCCAAATTATCAAGTACCATATATACTTCCTAACTGTAGTTAGCAAGTGAAAGTTCATCTAGGCCCTAAGTGGATTTTGGTGGATTGAATGACAATGTGATTAAGGAGCTAACAATATTCATGAGATTTGTAGGTATTTAGCACCAGGATGATTATTGTAGGTTGGGCTCATACTGTATGAATGTTGATGATATAAATGTGAAATGAGTCCAAATTTGATTGTTCCAATATATAGCAAGATTGTGTTTGTTATTGAAAAAGAGACATGGGTTGATGAATATCATTTTGTCTCTATTATGAAGCTTTGTTATGACATGCAATGTGATTTTTATATTAAATCTGGCAAGCAAGTGTGTTGACATGACATGAGCCATGAGGGTTTGCATATAGATTGGTCTCACTTAGAAAGCTTAGAACAAATCAAAAATGGTGAATATGGTATTCATGATGATGATGATGGTGGTGGTGGTGGTGATTAGTTGTAGAGGCCATAGAAAGCGTCTTTCCAAAGTTGACATCATCATCATCATCGTTGTTCCTAAGTATACTGAAACCAACAACATTAGGTAGCAATAAATTCTTATTTATGTCATTGTGAAAACATAGGAACGAGCCCACCTTATCATTAACTTTCATGGACATATCCATAGGTGTCATGTCCTCGTCAAGGTGCACGGATGGCATATGGTGTTGGTACTGGATAACAGCCATGGGTGCTAAGAGGGATTGTTCTCTATCATTGTCTTCCCAGTTGTGGGTGTGTTGAGCCAATGAGAGTGGCAAGCCCTTTGAAGGGGGTGTATGTGACATCCGGGTCAATTTGAATTTTGCACATGGTCGTCATCCATGTTTGTGTTGATGTAAGACTATGGGGGGTTTAGTACCACCATGATTGAGGGTGGGTTAAACCCAACATATAAGGCTTCTCGAGTACATACTACCATCCCTAGGCTAACCCTTTTATGTGAAGCAAGAATGAAAACGTAAGTGGGTTGGTGAGAGTAGGTGTGGTTCACCAAGCCTCTAGAGTGGATTTGAGTCGTTTGTACTCTCAGACGTTATAAATATGTATATATAGCATGGAACCCATAGCAAATCATTATCCAATGCACAAGAAAATAACTTTTTGAATGGTGTAAAAAACCCTAAAATCTTAAAATATTGTACCTTGTATATTAGTAAACAAGTCAAGGGTAGTAAAAAGGATGCAACATGGGCCTAAAACTAAATATTCTAGCTAAAAATGGAAATGAAATTATGTATGAAAGGATCAAGATGCCCAAGAGAGGGGTGAATTGGGCAAATTCTAAATTTTTGCAATAATTAAACCCTACACTTAGCCCATTTCACCCCTTGTGTCTAAAATGTGTTTCTATTGTTCTTTCGTACAAAAGTTTTGCACCCTAGGTTCCAATCCTACTCTAGCATAGTAATTCTAGGAATGTAAAGACATGAAATGAATTGCTCAAATGTAAATGCTCAAAATAAAGAGAGGAAAAGGAACACGGCGATATTTTCCCGAGGTATCGGAGAGTCGTCACTCCCCACTAGTTCTCGTTGGAGCACCCGCGCAAGAGTGTAGCTCCCCCTTGATCCACGTAAGGATCAAGTGCTCTCTACGGGCTGACTCTTTGACACCCCGTCGTGGTGAATCGCCCACAACCGCTCACAAAATAACTTGGGTCATCCATAAACTCTGTCGGATGATCACCAAGCTCCTAATCACCACCGAGCCGTCCAAGTGATGGCGACCACCAAGAGTAACAAGCATAAACTCTCACTTGGCCATGACAAGCCTAATGAGTAAGGTGGATGCACACTTGCTACTCCCTATGCACTAATGAGGTCCTTAATCTTGGATTATCAAATCTCAATCACCCCACTAGGCTCTTGCTCTCTCTTGCACTCCAAAGGTGTTTCTTAGCTGAACAAATGGGCAAGAGAACCTCAAATGGACGGGTGGGATATGTATTTATACCCCCCATTCAAAACATAACGGTTGAGGTCCAACTCAGCAAGTATCGGAATGACTGGACGCTCCGATCAAGGTGACCGGACGCACCGGTCAGTGTAATACATGAGCGTGTCAGAAAGAGCTGTTTGCACTGATCAGACTCTGGCCTACGTCCGGTCAGCACCCACCGGACACGTCCGGTCATCAAAAACCCTTTCTGGATCCTTATTGATATTGACCAGACGCTGGCACCCAGAGTCTCGTCATTTCTCTGTTCAGCGTCTGGTCCGTGGTTAACAACCTATCCACGCCGCTACAGATATGGCTAGCATCGCATCCGATGAGCACTGGTGTCCAGCATCTGGTCGCACTCTGACTGCTGTTGTCGATCAAATGAACTGACTCTCCAAGCTGCATCCGGTCACAACCGAATCAGCGTCCGATCAGTCATTTGACTCTCCATTTGCTTCTAATTCAAAATTCTTTCTGAATGAAGTTGACTCCTATCGATCTTAGGGCTATTCCTGAGCTACCTAGTGCTAAGTTTGACAAGTGTGCACCACACCTAATCCTTTAGACTTACCTAGGTTAAGTTACTACTCCATACCCCCCTTAATAGTATGACCAAAGGAAAAACAAAGTCATAAACTACTCTAAATATCTCTCCAACACCAAACGACACTTAGAACTAGTTCGTCCATAACCTTGTCGTCCATCCTTTGAAAACCAAAACGATTTCCATCGATAGGGGTATGACAACCATGATTGCCCAATCAATTTCCATTACCATGACATAACTCAAATTGACTTTGCAAAACACATGTTAGTCATAGTAATCTCATGTCATCATTAATCACCGAAACCTAACTAGAGGCCTAGATGCTTTCAATGTAAATGACTAGGATCTATAGATCGTGTAACCGTAAGTGTAAATGAAACAACCATATTGGTGTCAATAGTCAAGGGTATTATAACCTTAAGTGCAAATGAAATCATGTGAAGGAACACCATATGTCGGTGTTTTGGACCGGCGGGTCCTCAACCAACTAGTGAAAATATACTGCGTGCCCCTAATCCCGGATGGTGATGCAAAGAGATACAAGGTTTATACTGGTTCAGGCAATAGGTGCCCTACGTCCAGTCTGAGAGATCGATCTTGTATTCCTTGCACCGAAATGCTCGTAGTAGGGGGTTACAAGCAGGGCGAGAGAGGGAGCTAGTCCTAGGTCTCTCCTCAGCTCCCCCTAGAAATGGCCCCGGTCCCTCCCTTTTATAGTTGAAGGGGGGACAGGGGTGACACATACGTTTGCTACGTGGTTTCCTATGAACAGAGGTGGTGTTTCTGAGTCCTATAGCTTGTCACTATGACGGCATGGTCGACGGAGCGGTCTTTGTCCATGAAGCACTAGAGCGACGCGCCGGTCACACCTGATCCTGTGCGACGTGGGAGCTCCAGTGATAGCGTGACGCAGAGCATGGCGGGCGACATGCCGATCGTTGTGTGTTGACCGCGTAAAGAGCCGAGGCTCAGTTAGTGCCGTGGCCGAGCCATCGTGGAGGGCTCGGCGGGTGCGAATCCCAAGGTTGTCGAGACCCTAAAGTGGATTGCCGAGGCTTGGAGGGAGCAGTTGGTCCTATACACTGATTCTGAGGCTATAGTGACTCAAACTTGACTCCCCATGTCGCGTTGTTCCTAGAGCAGGGGTTAGGTAGCATAGTGCAGTGCGGGCGTCGGTCGTGGGCACAGTACCAAGCACAGCGGCCGGTAACCCCTGCCCTGTCTTGTCCTGGACAGTATGGTGTTGATGCGACTTCTCGTCTCGTTGGCCGCTCTGCTGTGTCGAGCCGTCGTCCGGCTGATATCGCGGGAGTGGTTGGTCACATTAATTGGACATGGTGCTCTATCAGAGAGATCGGTCGAGGCAGAGGCGACGGGGTTATTGTCGAGCCGGCCTCGAGCGAGACGGAGAATCAGCATCTCGTCCAAGGCTTTACGCGTGGGGCCTCGAGCGAGACGGAGAATCGGTTCTCCGTCTGAGGCCCTTCGTGTGAGGCCTCGAGTGAGGCAGAAATTTGGTAGGCCGTCCGAGGCCTTTCGTGCGAGGCCTCGAGCAAGGTGGAGAGTCGGTGGCCTCGGACAAGGCCGGGGGTTAGCCAATAGTTGTCTCTTGGCTTTGATTTTGACGGGGTCTAAGCGATTTTTTTGGTTTTTGCTTAGGGGACCCCTTTTTATGGTACCCGATAGTAGCCCCCGAGCCTCAGGGAGAGTATGAGCGCTCTCCCTGAGGTTTTGACGAGACTCGGCTCGTGGCAGCTCCTGGTGGGATGGCGCTTTGTACTTGAGGTGGTGGGTGCGCGCGAGCGCACCCACCGGGTGTAGCCCCCGAGGCCCTGGAGGAGTGGATTTATTCCTCCAGGGGCTTTTCTTACGTCGTGCGAGGGGTTTTATTGCGTTTGCCGAGCCCATGAGTGCGAGTTCGGGTCACTGAGTGTTCGGCCTGGTTGCAGGAAGACCCCCGAGCCTCTGCGTGGAGCAAGAGGGCGATCAAGAGTTTCCCTATCTTTTTTGTGTGGCCCTCACGCATCCTTTTCATTTGGAAGGAGGGGTGGAGGACGCCATGCTACCCTCGGTGGGCGCATGCAGTGACACCTCTGGTGAGCTGTTATCGGGTAAGTCCGAGTGGAGGCCCATGCCCCATTCGATAGGGGTCGGCTAGCGGTCCAGGGACGCACTCCAAAAGTACCAGAGGGCTTCTCTAGTGGGTCCTAGGCCGTTCGATTGGCCTTGGGGGCTCGATGCCTCCCTACGGTGGGATCCCATTCGGAGACCTCCCTGTCGGTCTCGGACATGACTTAGGGCGTCCTGAGCGATCGCTTGCTTGGGCCTTAGCCATGTACGGGCTCGCCCATAGTTGTCCCTGACTCTGTTGCCCTAGGGCAGCTGTCGAAACCTTTGGGGGCCCAGCCTTCGAACCCCTGGATCGTAACGGGCTCGGTACCCAGTTCCTTCGTCTGAAAGGAATCGGGTGGGGGATATTCCCCCCCCCCCCATCGGCTGACAACGGCAGGCGCGCCTTTTGAGGCAATTTTCTCGGGGAGGCAGAACGGTGCCTGCTGCTGCTGCAGCCGGACACGACGCTGTGTCAGCGGATGGGACATAACTGTTCACGCGATTAATAAGGAAAAGGTGGGTATGTGGGCGGTAAAATCGGATCTGGATTAACTGTATCAGATTTGAGGGAAACTCCCCCGATTTCATCGCCCGTCCGTTTCATCCCCTTCCTACATAAATACGCAACGAGCCTCGCCTCTCCCCTCCTTACCGTGCCTACATTCACTTTTGCTGCCCTCGAGCCGTTGCTAGGATCAGAGAGCACCGGGGAGAAGGGAGAAGGGCGAGGGGAGAGAGAGAGAGAGCGAGGTTTACCGTTGTAGCAGCATTCTCCACCGTGCAATGGCCAGCGGCCCTGTCATCCTCCTGGTAGATCCTTGGGATCCGTCCGACGTGTTCGTGGAGACGCTGCGGTCGCTCGTCGACGACGGCCTTCTCCGCCCGATCACCGACCCCGATAGGCCGGAGTGGATTGCTCTGTCGGGCGAGCCGGAGCCAAGGCCATGCGATGGGTACGTCGTGAGCTTTGTGTCTTTCCACGAGCGTGGTCTCAGCCTGCCGGTGGACCGATTCATGCGGGCGCTCCCGCATTACTACGGCGTGGAGCTGCACAACTTCAACCCCAACTCCGTCGCGTAGGCGGACATCTTTGTTGCCGTCTATGAGGGGTACTTGGGCATTGCCCCCCATTGGGAGCTATGGCTCCACCTCTTCCGGGCAGGGCATACCACCAAGCCGACGGGCACGACAGGTACGAGGAAGACGATGAGGGCCGGTGGCTGCACTCTCCAAGTGCGCCAAGACCGGTAGCACCTTTACATCCTGGCCCAGCTCGCGTCAACCAATCGCCGCTGGTACACCAGCTGGTTCTACCTCCGCAACAACGATGGCGGGCTTCCCTCCTACACTGGGCGGATCGTGGAGAACTGTCCGGAGAAGTGGAGGTATGGCGTCCCGAAGGAGGATCAGCCCAAGCTGTAGCCACTCCTAGAGGGCCTGGAGAGGCTGCGGAACCGTAGCCTTACGGCGGCTGTGGTCGTGGCTGCCTTCCACCGTCGAAGGGTACTGCCACTGATGGCTCGGCGGCGATGCATATTTGACATGAGACCGGATGAGCCGATCGAGGGCATCCAGATGTCCGTAGTCCCCCTCTCCGACGAGGAGATTCTACGGCGGGTGAGGGAGACGGTGGAGGGGCGGCTGAAGAGCGGTGGTCTGACCCCTATCGCGATGCACCCGCCGTAGGGGTACCTCTCTCTGGTAAGTCACATGCTGCTGCGGCCCTCGAGGCCTCCTCGTTCCTCATCGTTTTCTCGTTCCCTTACTTGCATTCGTCGTTCCTATAGGGGATGAGAGACGTGCGAGCCTCCCCGCCACCCTTTCCCGAGGACGCAGGGCGGCGGGCAGTGAACCGGGCGCACACCGAGGCACAGAAGAAGCGGAAGGATGCCGAGGAGGCAAGGCGCAAGAGGAAGATCCTTGAGCGCGAGGAGCTAGAGAAGCGCCGCCGGCGGTAGAGGCAGGATGGTCTCCTAGTGGAGGCGTCTCCATCACCATCGCTGTCGATGGACTCTTCAGGCGAAGAGGATGAGAGCGAGGTAGGGCGGGGTCCACTAGACTATCTCCCCGACATCGGGGGGACAGTGCCCGGGGCGTCGGCGAGCAGCCCAGCGCTTCCAGGAGGAGGAGGAGAGGACACCTCGGGGCCGGCGATCGCCCGCCCTGAGGCTGAGTCCGACACGCCTGAGGCATGGGTGTTGGGGAAGCGCGCCATCAGCCCAGTGGGCTCGATGGTGGAGGTAGAGCAGGTGGCGGTGGGGGCGCCGGAGCCCGACGAGGTTCGGCCGGCACCAGCAGATACAGAGACCATGCCACCACCGCCGCCCCCGCCGTTGCAGAGGAGGGTCGCAGTGCCGAAGCAGTTGCATCCCCGCTCGAGGTGAGTGTTTTTTCAGTAGAGTTCGTATCGTCTCCCGCTCGCTTTACGATCATATGCTGACCAAGTGGGTGTTTTGCCTTCAGTCGGAAGCGTCAGGCAGAGGTGCCTGCCCTGGCGCCGCGTAAGTCGCTCAAGGTGAGCATGGGCTCCACCGCCCAATGGGTGGTGGAGGTGTAGGCCACCGTATAGCATGGCATGGCGTCGGCGAGGGCCGGTCCGAAGGAGCTGGTCGCCCAGGGGGAGGCTACCAGGGCGGCCACGGAGCGAGCGGGGGAGGAAATGATTACACCCCGCGAGGCCGAGGGCTGCGAGTCAAATGGGGCTGAGGCGCCCTCAGTTGTCGAGGCCACCGAGGGTGAGATCGAGGCCCCCTGGAATTCCGAGGCCGAGGTGAGGGAGGCTGGGGCACCCAGGACCACCGAGGCCGAAGTGGCAGGGACCGGAGCCCCCGAGACCACCGTGTCCGGGGTGGCGGGGGCCAGCATGAGCATGGTGAAGCCGGCGGCCCAAGAAGTGGAGGCGGAGGCGGGGCAAGCCTCAATACCGCCGCCGGTCCAAGGCCCGCCGCTGTTGCAGGAGAGCGCTCGGGAAGTGGAGATCCATTCGATCTCCTCCGATAATACTTCCCGGGGGAAGGAGGTGGCGAATGCTAAGGCGGCTGGCACCGTGGAGCAGCTGGCTTTGACCTCTGGCGAGGGAGGCTCGGCCCTCGTGCGGGTACAACCTGAGCCCCGTGGATGGGATCACCCGCGCATCTTGTGGTGGAGCCAGGACGACCCTGAGGGGGAGCCTCTGTTCACCCTCAAGGATGTAGCCAAGGGGGGGCGTTGGGACACCTTCGAGCAATACCGCTGTCTGGCAGAGCGGTCGCTGTGGACAGCGCTGTCCGTCATGGCCGATGATGTGCCCAGGGTCGCCCAGGTACACGCCTTCTTTTCTCATGTGGTATCGTCTTTTTCCAAGTTTTCTCGCAGTGAATGACCCCTGTTTTGCCTATCTAGGAGCTCGAGACCCGGTCCCTCGGGAAGTCATTGTTCCTCCGACGGGAGAGGGATGTCTAGGACTAGCTCCAGCGGTAGGAGGGCTTGCTCGCCGATGCCAACGAGCTTCTACCGGTGCAGAGCACGGAGGTGGAGGACCTCCACCTTCGCTGTGCCGATATGAAGGCCGAGGCGGCCACGGCTTAGGAGCAGGTCGCTCCTTTGGTGGCACGGGTCAAGAAGCTAGAGGAGGAGCTGACCCGAGTGGCCGGCGATCGGGACACCTTTAGGTCTCAGGCTGAAGAAGCGACGGCCTCTGCCAAGGCCCTTGCTGGGTAGCTGGGGGCAGAGCAGGGTGCGCACCTGCTGATGAAAGGTGCCCTGGCAGAGGCCCTCAAGGTGACCGAGGCCTCCCAGACCGAGGCTATGGCCTGGAAGGGAAAGGTCGAGGGTGAGTCCTGTTCCCCTCGTTTTACTTGTTTTTCTTGTGTTCGACTCCTAACTCCCTGGTGTGATGCAGAGCTGGAGAAGGAGGCTTCTAGGGCGGCCATGGCTTCTCGGGTCGAGGTCCAGGGCTAGAAGGAGAAAGCCGAGGCCTCTCGGGCCGAGGCCCAGCGCTAGGAAGAGAAAGCCGAGGGTGAGTCCCGTAGGCCTCCGCCCCTATTTGGCTCATTTTCCTTTGCGCTTAACCCCATTCTGTTTGTTTTGGTGCAGAGTTGGAGAAGGAGGTCACTCGGGCAGCTGAGGCCTCAGTCACAGTACAGGCGGTGCTCGAGGTCGAGATCAGGGAGCATGACGCACTGCAGAGCGCCGCCCGTACCGTCTGCGAGGCCCTAGAGGTTGAGGGGGTCCAGTCGGGCAACTCCCTTAAGAGCCGCTTGGTCGCATTGAGCGGATAAGTGCGCGAGCGACTCTGGGGGGCACTACATGCGGGCGTCAAGCACGCCCTGGCCGTCGTCTCCTCGCACTACACCGGCGTCGACCTCGAGGCCGTTAGTGACGGCTACGTCTTGCCTGAGGACGACGAGGAGGCCGATGAGGAGGTCGCGAAGCTGATGGGGGCGACTGAGGGCCCCAGCGCGGCGCTGGCAAAGCTGTTTGAAGAGGAGGTGGTCCCTCCCATGTCGTCCACCAACGCTGGAGACCCTGAGCCTTGACCTAGGCCCAAGAGGCATTATCATTGTACCGCAACGCTTGTGGCCTGTCGAGGCCTTTTTTTAAAGTACTTATGTGTTTATGCTTTTTAATCGTTTTTATTGTATTTCCGAGCCTCTGCCCTCTGTCTCGTCTCTAAACGCATCTCTTGCAAAAAACTTCCTCGGAGCCTAAGCTGTCCCTCGGGCAAAAGGTGGTGAGAGAGTGCCGTAGCCCGGAGGCATAGGCCGTCTCGTGACTCGGCCGGCCTTTTGGCCTTGAGACAGTCTTTCGGTCCTTAGGTTCTTCACAATCGATTTGTTAGAGCACGCTAGAGAGTTTCGCATAGATTTTTTTTTTGAAAAACTACTAAAAAATGGTGCGTGGGACTTAGGGAGGTGTTGATGCAAAAGTGGATCTGCAAACACAAAGGGCTAATACCCGAATCGATATCCAAAGCGTGCCAGTCGATTTGACCTGCTAATCGACAAGGATGAAGATACGAACACTTTGGTCCTGACAACAGCGATACGCCCGGAAGTCACGGCCAAGAGGTGCTCACGCGGAACTCAAGAATCGCCGAAGGTCGCACTGAAACGATGCAGCTCGCCGAATCAATGAGAACTCGTAAAAAAGGAAAAATATGCAAATTGACGAAGTCGCTGAAAAGTAAGTAGATGCAAATAGGAGTAAAAATTGGTTTTGATATTGATTGATCGATCTTTTCTTACATTGCCCCTCACTCCATATTTATACCCTGATCTAAAGAGACACAACCGAACACAACTAGGACACCAAGCCCATATCTAAGGAAACACGTGACTCTTACATGAACCATACTCTAACAAATATAGAAAAGGAAATCAACTCCTATCTATTTCCCTGTCCACCTTAATTACGATGAAAATCTCGCCATCTTCCTTCCCATCGGCATATCCCCTGTTTCATCGGTAGTAGTCTTCAAGTCTTCCTTCATCGGCATACTCACTGCTGCATCGGCAGTAATCTTCAAGCCTTCCTTCATCGTCATACTCACTGTTGCATCGGCAGTAGTCTTCAAACCTCCCTTCATCGGCATCGACAATAACACCTCCAACCTCATCGGCAACGCCCGAGTCTAAACCAACCTTTCCACTGACCATCACCAGCTATCGGCAACCATCTTTACAAGCTGGCTTTCATCGGCTATCAAAGTACACAGTAACCTTCCCCTCGCCGATTAGTCCACTCCGATCATTATCACGTACAAAAAAAACGGTGTCAACACATGCCCCCCAATTTCGGAGTATAAAACCATTAATGCTCCGAAATTTACTCCAGATAACGCTTGCCTTTGCCTGATTACCGTATCTCATTCTCCAAGCCAAAACTTGATTTGTTATCAAATCCAATCAAATCTAATCTTGATTCACGCACTTCAGTAAATATCGCACAATCGCCAACCACTCTTGCCTTGATTATGGTTAAGATACCAAAACAATAACCCATCGGCAAGATCTTAACATGATAATGCTGCCATTTTCAGAATTAAAATATCCTGTATCGATATCCCTTCCAAGTCATGATTACTTGTCATCAACTCATCTGTACAATCCCCTGATTATCGCGCGAACAGTTACCATATCCATCTGAACCGCCTTGACCTATATGCGCGTGACATAGAGATAAGTCCAAAATACCCTTATTCCGGGCGGCTTATAAATAGATTTCTCCGGAACCCTCATTTTCTACCTTCAGCCTCCAATCCTTGGCATTCTCTCTCTCCGACGGCGACTCCGACGAACAACTGCGCGACCTCAACCAACAAGAACCCTTCTCCGGCGCTAACTTCAAGTCTCCGGCTCGTACCTCCACCTTCCTCAAGGCAATGGCCATCAACTTCGACGTCCCCGCGGTTCGCTCCACTTCCATTACCTTTTACTTTGATCTTTTTGCAAATTCATTTAGTTGGTGATTTTTCCTTTCTTCTGTTCTATGGATTCTATAACCTTAGGAACTGCGCAACAAATTAGTTATCCCAACCGATCAGCCGCACGTCCAATGCCTTGGACCAATGGGCAACCCAGATCCAACCGATCTGATCAATGCAGAGGTTAACAGAATCCCCTTTAGAGCCCAAAATTTCTCTCTGAATTTGTGGAAAGACACATTCCGATCTTGGCCCAAAACCACCAAAGGGTGGAAAGATTGGTACTTGAGGGTTAATA
>NW_027097392.1:25735-80000 GCF_019320115.1 Miscanthus floridulus
GTTTTTAATTAATGCCTAGTACTCTTGCTCTTATGATTTATTTTGACGCATTCTTGATCTAACCTTCGCCTCTTAAGGCAAATTTTAAATACCTTGCATACAACTTGTCACCAATGTGACCCAAAAATCTTCTCGTGGCCTTCGCCACAATCAAAGCATGGCCTAAGTGGCTATACATGCTTGGTCCTGACCTGGCTAAACTTAAAACAATTTTCAACTTTGTCGAATCTCTTTTTCAATAACATGCAGGTCACCAGTACTGTAAGTATCTCTTATCCTCCCTTAGATATATTTTCATTCGTTATATGCGTTTTTCACCTCCTCAAGCCAAATCAGTCAATACTCTACAGCAGGCAATTCTTCTCGTTAAGTGATCAGCCTTCGCACTATCTGTCCAACAATTATATGAATCAGTCAATAACCTCCGCCAGTCAGTGGTTTCTCGTGGAATATTCAACACTTATCAGATAACTCAGTGATCCTCTATGAGTCAGTGAATATTCATCTACAAATGGCCTTCTCCAGTAAGTGGTATTCAACAGCCAACAACCTCCGCCCGTCTTAGGCGGAGGCCGGCCTCCGCCCATCTTAGGCGGGACTGGTCTTCATATGTCAGTGTAGCCTCCGTCATCAGTCAGTGGGCAGCCTTCGATCAGTCAACAGCCTCCATCATCAGTCAGTGGCTTTCATCAATCAAGGTTCTCTACAACTTTCAGCAGGGCATGTGTTAGTAAGGACCTTCGCCGATTATTCATCTGTCAATGGTCTTCGCCGTCAGTGCCTTTGCACGTATTGGCCTTCACCAGTCAATAACCTTTGTCAGTCTTTGGCCTTCATCTTTTTGAGCCTTCGTCAGTCATGGTCTTCGTTCATCAATCAGTGGATTTCATCTATCATTGGTTTTCAGCAGCCTTCGTCACTCATTGAACTTCATCAGTTGGTAGCCTTCGTCACTCTACAGCCTTCGCCTGTTAACAGCCTTCTAGTCGGAGACCTCCATCAAAAATTGACTTTCGACATCCAACCAACCTTCGAACCCACAAACACTAACATGTTTTCCTCTTTTTTTTGCAGGCTATACTGACTAAATTCTTTGAAGATCTTCATAAATCTATATCAATCAAATATTTGAGCTAACCTTCACAGGAAACTAATCCTTACTATAGTCACTGCTATGAATCTTACCTGTGCTCATGCAGGCTATCAGTGGCAGCCTTCGCTAGCCATCTAAAACTATTACCCTCTCATTTGAGGACATTATTTCTTATATGCATAGCTTATCTTTCATTCAAACTTAACCACATTCTTGCAGCATGCATAATAAGTTTACACCTTTTAAATATTTTTGCGCAAATGCTATCATTCTCATCGCATACATATATTGCGTAAATACATTACAATGCATGGCCCGGGCCACCTGGAAGAATCCCGAGAATACACGGGCGCCATAACTCTATGCATCAAAATCCTAGAAGTCCTGAAACAACACGGGCACCAGGTCACGAAGCTAAGGCTGTCGTGCTGAGACATCAAAATCCTGGAAGAAGTCCTGAAACAACACGGGCACCAGGTCACAAAGCTAAGGCTGTCGTGCTAAGACATCAAATCCTGGAAGAAGTCTTGAACCAACACGGGCACCAGGTCACGGAGCTAAGGCTCTCGTGCTACCTTCACGTATCATATAAATGACTAACCATCTTTTGTAGCTAGTGGGAAAGCCAGTGCCTTTCCGAGTGTCGAAAGACTTGCAAAGCAAGTCGATATTCGACGAAGCTATAATGCCCAACCTAAGTCCCTAAAAATGCAGGAGATCAACTCAGTTGCATTTTACGACTTCTCCGGCCTTCGACACGCGGCATCGGCGTCTATGTAGGCATCGCCTTCGCCAAGCTCTTCGGCATGAGGGCTCCGCAACCATCTTCGGTAACTTCACCAACATCGTCTCCGCCAAAAACACCTTTTGGCCTTCGCCAAGCAGCTTTGCAGGAGGACCTTCGGCAAAACCATGACAACTAGCCTCCGCCAACGCGACGGCATGAGGGGCTTCATCGACACCTTCATCGTGTACAACAACATTGCCTCTGTCAAACAACTTTTGCAATATAGGCTCAAGAACCTCCGTTGACACCTTCGACCACCAAAGTTCTACAAACACCTTCGTCGACGTCTACATCGGCAAACTTGGTTCTGAACACCTACTTCCACTACTACAACTGTGTCGCCTACACCAAGCGTCACTAAGGGACCTGGTCATGAGCACTAGCCAAGAGGGGCTAGGAAAGCACGCGGACCAGCTTCTCCGGGGCATCAAGTCTTTTTGCCTGGTGCTCGTGAGCAACGGTTTGAAGGCCTCACAACAACCTTCTACCTTGACTACTACGACTCACGTCGACTACACCAATCGCGGCTAAAAACTCAGCCACAAACGCCAGCCAAGAGGGGCTAGGGGAGTGCACCGGAGGACCAACCACTTAGGAGCGTGAGGCCTTTTGTCTGGCGCTCGTGAACGAAGATTTATTTGAAGGCCTCCACCCAAAGAAGGATCGGAGACAAAGACCTCCGCCTGAAGAAAAGACGAAGGCCTCCACCCAAAGAAGGATCGGAGACGAAGACCTCCGCCTGAAGAAAGACGAAGGCCTCCACCCCAAAGAAGGATCGGAGACGAAGACCTCCGCCTGAAGAAAAGACGAAGGCCTCCACCCAAAGAAGGATCGAGACAAAGACCTCCGCCTGAAGAAAAGACGAAGACCTCCACCCAAAGAAGGATTGGAGATGAAGACCTCCGCCCGAAGAAAAGTCGAAGGCCTACGGAGGCCAGCACGCCAAGACGATACCAGACTCGGAGGTAAAGACCCTCGGAGATGAACACCTGCGAAGGCTTTGGAAGCAAAGGCCTGCGCATCATGAAGGGCACTAGAGGCGAAGACCCCAGAGATGAAGACCTAGGGAGGCCTCGAAGGCGGAGACCCACATGCTGAGATGACACCAATGGCGGAAGACCCAAAGGTGAATGACCTCTGCACCGAGAAGAGACACAGACGAAGGCTCATACAATCGGGCCTTGAGACACACCTGCGTGCCAAAAAGACATCAGAAGCAAAGGCCTCAAGGATACAGACCTACGCATCATGAAGGTCCTAGAAATGAAGACTAGAGCACTGAGCGAAGCCGATGAACCATGCCGTAGAAGCAGCAGAAGGAGCTGAAGGCCATAGATGAAGAAATCTGGAAGATAAAGGCACCCAGAGCTGAAAGCCTAAGGAATTAGTGCATGTATAGGTTAGAGTCATGCGCGTGCTCTTTTCGCCATGCCCTTTTTTCCTACAGGGTTTTTGGGATGGAGTTTTTAGCGAGGCGTGCATGAACGGGTTGCGGAGGGCAATCCTCGCTACCAAGATCTGGGTTGTATAGTGCCTCTTCTTGTATGAACATCTACCAGGTCATGTAGTACCGTCCATAACCTAGTAGCTGAGGGGCTACTGTTGGGGGAGCCCATACGGGGTATGGGTCAACTCCCCCTCGAAGAGGCCTGATGAAGGAATAATGACGGAGGCGAGAGGCCTAGCCGGCAGAGGCTCTCCCCAAAACGGCGGAGGCCTGGCCGGCGGAGGCTCTCCCCAAGACGGCGGAGGCCTAGCCGGCGGAGGCTTCCCCACAAGACGGCGGAGGCCTAGCCGACGGAGGCTCTCCCCAAGACGGCGAGGCCTAGCTAGCGGAGACTCTTCCCAAGACGGCGGAGGCCTAGTACAATAATGACGGTGGAGTTTTCTTCTTCCCGGGACGGTGGAGGCTCTCCCCGGGACAAGCGGAGGCCAAGCACAATAATCATGGAGAAGGTGTTCCCCAGGGCGGCGGAGGCCCATCAAGGAACGATCAGGTCAGCAAGGCATACGTGGGGACAGTTGATGGATCTCTAGTGGGCGTCGGCTTAGGTCCAAAATGAAGACATCGCGAGACGGTGTGATGAGAACACCCCTGAGGTTAGACACTAGGGCTGGAATATTCCTAGAATGTACCGTAGCAGTTGAGGGGCACGTTTGTAAACTCTGTAAAGTGGTAGTTGAGCCCTATAAATAGAGAACACTTGTAACTGTGAGGGAGAGGTTGGTAAAGCAATTATGAAACCCTAGTTCTTGTGAGTCGGTACTTGATCCTCACTCTCTCCTTCAGGCAGAGCCTGAGCCAAAGCCCGAGTCTGGAGCATCGGCCAAAGCCGAGGGCCTCCGCCCCTTTCTCTTACTCCTACTTGGTCAAAGCCTACTGAATCCCTTGTTTAGCGACCTTTTGTCTGGAGCCTCCGACAGAGGATTTTGTCCGATAGAAGTGCACTGCGTTCAGAGACCTCCGCCCATCTCGGGCGGAGACCCCGACCTAAGACGAAGGCCTCCACCCACTTCTCACTCTTGTTAGAAACCGAAGTTTCAACAGTGGAGTTTACCAGCATCGTTAGCACCGTTCTCCTTGTATTCGACAAAACACACACACACACAAATAACAGCGACCAGTGGGTAAGTTGTGAATGCCAATTGGCAAATGGCGATGCTCGGCCACCAGAAAAATGGTGATCATGAAAAAAAAAAAGCGACCGTTGGCGGCTTCTCCCGGAGCCGCAATGATACAGACCGTGCCACCATGGCCGTACCTACGCCGAGGACACCGACCACCGCAGCCCCGCACATGAGAAGCCGAGAACGAGAGCGTACGCACGCGTCGCTGGCCCCTCCCCTCCCCGCCCCCGACGCGTCCGCTTCCTGCGCGCCCATACCGGTCCCGAGAGGCTAGAGAGCCCGCCGGGCCGAAATCATTGGCCTCCAGAGCTCGTGCAGCGTCGCCAGCCCAAACAGCGACGGCTTGGTGCTGGCTTCCGGTGTGGGAAAAGGAAGAGTGCTTGGAGGGAGGCACAGCCGCACAGGCGCACAGGGCAATCGATGGCGGCGTATCAGCGGCAGCAATGATGCGGCGCTTTCCGGATGGGCAGGAGGCCGGTGGATCAGGGAGTCCCCCGATGAGGTTAGTAGTGGCGAATGTGGACTGTGGAGGGTGGAGTGGACGACAGGTGCTGCCGTGCCGTTGGAAATCACAGTACTACTAGTAGTTCCGTCGGCGCGATACCCCATACCGCGATGTCTTTTTCGTACGAGATGATCATTGGCAGCGTGACACGATGCTAAAACTTCCGATGCTAATCACGTAGGATCCAGGTAGGATTTCCAACTTCATGGCGTCAGTACGGTTTCTGCAGAGACTGCTGGGATTTCCATGCGCGATTACTGGAACTGGAAGAGTTTTATAAATATCTTGAGCTCGTATTGTTCTCGTCCACACATGTAGTAGTACATACGGAGTATACTACCATAGTGCGCTCATGATAAGCAGCCTGTTCGGTTGGCTGATTCATATCGTTGCTGGTTCGTGAAGAAGTACTGCTGACTGGTCTGTGAATGAGAAAAATACTATTCTAACTAAATATTTACGATCATTTACGAGAAGCCACGCTCAAACGAACAGGCCGACGATTCCGAAGAGCACGTCGCCCACTGGCAGTGGATGGGTGACCAGAAATGGGTTTTCCTCTACCTCTACCAGTCTACCACAAAGGCTACCAGCGTCCGTTTGTGGCAGCCACGGATCTGGGCGAGCATGAGAGGGCCTTCCCGAGGCCGTCGAGCCTGCCCGCCCCCCTGCCGAGCACGCTGCACGCCTCAGAGAAAAGAAGGCTTCGCCTCGCCGGCTCGCCGTTCCTTTCACCTGGCCACAAACGGTAAAGCGGCCGGTCACGACGTGTCGCCGTTCCAGAACCGGCGGGCCCGAGGCCCGAGCAGCGCTTGCTCACGGCGGCATCGCATTGCATGCATGTCGGTGTGTGTCTCTTTGAGCACTGCGAGAGACAGAGGCCGCTCCGAGTGACCGTGTCGCCCGCGCCGCGCGCAGAAAGAAAGCCCTCGGATCGGATCCGTCGGCTCGGCTCGGCTCTTGTGTCTTTTTGCCGACGGGAGGGAAGGGAGGGGACGGGCCAAAAAGATGCGAGAGCGACGGGTGAGAGACGGATGCGCAGCACTGCAGGGAAGCGCTTTGCGTGTGCCCGCCCACCGACGCGCGGGGCCCGCGGCACGGGCTCCGCCGGGGCCCTGCGGACGGGCATGGCGTTGGCGTTGGCGACGCCTTTTGGCGCCCGACGTCTTGTCGCCGCTCGCCGGCCCGGCCCGGCCCCTCCCCGCTGAGTCGCTGCGGCGGGAGCCGGGAGACGTTGACAAACAGGACTACAGGAGGAGGAGCCGGGGCGCGCTCGCTCAACGGCTCCTCTTTTTTACTGGGTTTGCTGGTACTGCTAGTCTGCTGCTACGCAATAGTTACCGCCGCTGAGTTGCGGCGGTGTTTCACACAGACCTGTACAACTGTACTAAAAAACCGTGCGACAGCCTTGCGCCGGGCCAGGCACGTGAGGTACTGTACTCGTCGCTCCCTGTGTGTGCGTGCGTCACCTGCGATTTCTCCTCTCTTTTTTCCATGGCGGAAGCCGATCGAACTCGAAGCCTCCACTCGATCAATCCGTTCGGCCACCGTGCGGCACACCGCGATTTCCGCTCGTCCAGAAGGCCGGCACGGAAGCGGAAGTGCCTGCTTCCTTGGTGGTAGTGGGAGCCGGGCGCTCGGTGCTCGCCCATGCCGCCCTGCTGCAACCGCACATGCCGTGCCAGGCGCTACGTTTTACTGCTCGATCGCAGACGTGAAGCTGCATGCAGGCCTGCAACTGCAACCAACGAAAACAGGAAGACACACCGGCCGCGACGGGAAGGAGAGCGCGCGCGCGGCGAGCGCCGGCATGGGCGCGTGGCCGCGGAGCAAATGCGCCTCCAATCGATCCGCGCAGGCCGCCATGCCACTTGCCACGCTACAGCGCTGGTTCGATGAATGATGGGCCGATGCCGATCGAGCGCTGCGGTGCTGTGCTAGACGCACCAACAGTTCGTCCCACCGTACCTGTGCTGTGCGTCCGTCGCTTTCGCTAGCTACAAGCTCCAGCGAGCAGAGCAGTGATGCACTGATGCCATACTACGTACGTACGACAACAGGTAGAGGACCCGCCGGCCGGCCCGAATGGAGCAAAGCAAAAATTAAAAGCTCTCCATCGTCTTCTGCTGGCCTGCCTGCCTCGCCAGTCGTCACTTTGGTAGCTCTACTACTACCACACTGTGCTGTACGTACGTATTAACTGCGCATCGTCCGGTACTGTCTGCCCCTTTTGGCTCTCGAGCTCGCGACGGCGAAATTTTTTTTTGGAAAGACGACCTACAGACAGGCGAATTTATGAGACGTGCCATTTATGCTTGTCCATGCCAAATAATTCGCCGCGGCACGAGATGCCTCTGAGGTGTGAGGTCCGGTCGTCCGGAGGCATTGAGGCGACAACCATAGTCGGGTCTCGGGGCGAACTCGTTTTTGGACTTAGGGAATGGCACGTACCACAACTAGTACGGCGAGTAGGCGTTGTGGACTTCACGGTACTTGTACGGGCTAGTAGTGAGTACAGTACGTATATTATGAAGAGGATTTGGTCGCGGATCTTGACCGGGAACTCGTCACGGACAAAGCATGCATGTGTAGACTCCTAATTACGCGGTACATACTTAGTAGCATACTGTACCTGCACTGAGGTAGGAGTACAGCCGACGACGACGTGTAGAGACGGCCGATTTTTTTTAGCCCTTTTTTGAATTTTTTTTACAAATATGCCTCTGAAGATATGATTTTAAAATCTGGACTCTTAGCTCGGCGCAGTGGCGCCGAGCTTACACGTTTCGGCGTCATAGATTTTGACGTCTAGGTCCTGGGTTCGACGTAGACGTGGCGGTGACTTGGCAGGCAGCTTGGCGCCGAGCTTGACGCCGTAGGATCTTGGCACCAAGCCCTGTCTTACGTATGGGCCATCCCTTCCTTTCTCTCTTCCTCTCTCTCTAACGCTCCCCGAACCAGCGCTGCCGCACCGCCGCCGCCGCGCGTAGCCCCGGCCGCCCGCATCCGCCCACGCCCATGACCGCGCCGGTCGTCCCACGCCCGCGACACGGTCCCTGCTCCCCGCACGCCGCGACCTCGCCGTCGATCCCGTCCTCCACGTCCGCGTCGCATCGTTGCATTGACTTTGACATGTAAAATTTTTGAATATGCAATATAGTTACTTATTTAGCTTGAATTGTAGTACTACTTAGACTATTTGGTAGTTTCTGGTAAATGACATGATGTAGGTAGTTGATTTAGTTAGTGAGATAGATATAGTTAGATAAATATAGTTAGATAGCTAGTGACATAGGGACATAGTTATAGTTATTAGATAGCTAGTTGATTTAGTTAGTGAGATAAATATAGTTAGATAGCTAGTGACAGTTATTTAGGGTGTAGTTGGTTAGTATCTATTAGAGAGGTACTATCAACTACAGTTTCAACGTAGGGGGCCACTACGGGTAGGAGCTCGCTAAATTCGGCCTAGGAGGAGACACTTCGGGAGTGGGTCCCCACCTCTTGGCTGGCTATGATTCCAGCAAATAAGTCTTGGGGTCATTCCGGGCTGATGCTTCCTAATTCTGCTAGCTTTTGCTCTATCGATAGACTTCCCTCTTCCAGAGGAAAGTCTATCTCCCTATAGTGTAATACCTAGACTAGGTATTATAAGGAAGAATATCTATCCATAACAGCTACTTGGGACTAAACGAACTGTATTTTAATTTTTGTTTGAATTACTAGATAGACAATCTAGTGAGCATATATCATGGAGGCATCGTGGAAAGAGATCGCTATGGATATGTTGAGTTTGTTGAGATGCAAAGCGTGCCTGTGTTATTCAATGAGAAGCCATCGTTTAGCGAGTTGGTTGCAAGGGCTCGGAAGGAGCTACATTGCCATGGAGCTGATGATGATGGTGGCATCGTAGTGGAGGGTGTACTTCACCTAGGTTTTCCTCCCAACATCCTTTGGAAGATGATCCCAATTGGATGTGCAGACCAGTGGGAGAACTATGTTAGATCGGCTATGAAGTGCCAGTTCCAAAGTTTAGACGTGGTTGTGCGTTGGGTGTTAGTTGATCCCATCCCTCATGGGTTTTCCCCACTAATGGATCAGCAGGCACACTTTGACCCTCCCGTCCCAAAACCTAATATGGATGTGGAGATTGTACCTACGGTTTTCGATGCTCAATCTGCCCCCAATATGCCAGTTGGAGATGCTTGTCATACTCATGATGTTGTGGCAGATTCTCCTCATGAGATCCCTTTGACATATAATCATCCAAGTAAGTGTCTTATCCACATGGTTATTGGAAGCTTACCCCCATTTCTTACATCCAATTTTTCATTCTTTTCCTCATTTTTTCTACTTATGTTGCAGTAGACATTCTTGACAATGTGGATGTGCCCACTGTTGCTGCGCAAGTGCTATGTGGAGATGGATTCTGTGGCTCCAATAGTGTTAAAATTATCAATGATTCGGAGTCATATGAGATGGCAAGGGCTCTTGATTCTGATGATGATCGTCCTGTTGGAGAGCTGACAAAGAGTGATGTTGAGATGCTGAGGCGTATCTTTCCCGGCCGCCATGATCCAAGAGTCACGAGTTCAGCGATCTTGCTCATTCCGATCAGGCGTGTGCAGAAGGACGTGATGATGAGCTTCTAGAGACTCCTGAGGCCAGCCCCTAACATGGTAATTGAGAATGGGAGGGTATTTAAGGACCTCCCTGCATGGAAGAGATGGTTGCAGGCGTTTGTAGTGATACAAAAGAGACCTTATAAAGTCTTGCATTCATATGCGGAGCGCTGTTATATAGTTGTGTGTGACAAGGAACGTCGTTACATGGAGGGTTTGTGCAAGGTAGCAAAAGGTCACCGAAAAGTGGAAGATCACAAAAGTTATCGGGGGCACACAATTGTGCTGACACTGAAGCATCGATAGTTGACATCTACCCTCATTGCCAAGCGGTTGATGAGAATATTGCAGGGAGAACCCAACATGAAGGTTAGGACAATTATTAGGACCGTTGAGGTGTTTTATGGAGGTTATGTGATAACTTATGGTAAAGCTTTAAGGGCTAAGCAACGAACGTGGAAGATAATATATGGGGACCTGGGAGGATGGGTATGAGCAGCTGCCAGTACTTTTCAATGCAATCAAATCGGTGAATCTAGGCATGTATTATGAGTACATCCCAAAACCAAATGTATAGAAGGATGGGAGGTAGATATTCTTTCGTGTTTTCTAGTGCTTAATTAGTGTGTTGAGGCCTTTAGGCACTGTTGTTCCGTCTTCTCCATTGATGGTATGTTCTTGATTGGCAAATACCAGGGCATAATTCTTATAGCCATATCCTATGATGCAAAAAACAAGTTGGTTTCCCTTTGGTATTTGCTTTGGTTTGAGAAGGAGAACAATGACAGTTGGGGATGGTTCTTGAGGCTAGTCCGGATACATATGGTTGGGCTTACCAGGGAGGTTGGCGTCATATCTGATAGGCGCTAGGGCATACTTAATGTTGTGCGAGAGCAGATAGAGGGGTATGCACCTTTGCACCATCGTTGGTGTACTCGGCACCCTTGCCGAAAATCTACTCTGGAAGGATAAGTGTGAAGGATAATTTTGATCTGTTCCGGGAGGATGCTCGATAGCTTGAGGACAAATACTTTCAGAAAAAAGTTAGAGCAGGTCAAAACCGCATCAAATGCAGAAGGTAGACAATGGCTCACGGGTTTTATAAGGGATTTGAAGAAATGGACAAGAGCTCACGATACCAGTGGATGGAGGTACGAGTTTCAGTGTAGCAATATGGTGGAGTCTTTCAATAAGTTGCTATTGGGGATATGTGGTATGCCCATGAATGCAATCGTTCAATTCACCTCCCACAAGCTTGTTGCCTGATTCAATAATAGACACGCCCATGCATTGAAGTTGTAGAGTGATGGAGAGATATGAGCTCTAAAACCAAAGGCACACCTAGAGAAGGCAAAATGAAAGGGCCAGCACACATGAGGTTACATGTTTTGATCACACCACAGGGACTTATCAGGTCGAGCATAGGGGTGGTACAACGTCTGATGGCGAGGTCCGAGAGTCGCGGATGCATGTGGTAATCCTCCAAGATTTCACATGCACTTGTGGTAAACCAAGGCAGTACCACTTTCTATGTTCTCATTTGGTGCCGCAGCTAGGCATCACAACTATAATATCGAGAGCAGGACCTCACGAGTTCAGTGTCAACACACTTATGCACACATGGAGCCCCCGCTTCGTGCCTTCTAGGATCCTGGAGAGTGGCCTCCATATGATGGGCCAAAGTACATTGCGGATCTAGCTTACCATTGGAACAAACGTGGATCAAGGAAGAGGACGAGACACATGATGGTTATGGATTAGATATCCGGAAGAACGAGGCATGGGAGAGGAACCCCATTTCTTACTGACCCTGAGCAGTACGAGTGTGTCAAGTGTGGTAGACTGGGCCATAATTCACGCACTTGCCATTGGCAGATTAGTGAGGTGCGACTATTGGTTGTTTTCATTATTTCATATTTGTCGTATTCATTTAATTAATTATGCATGTCTCAATTTATGCTTGTAATTGTGTCAATTACTTGTACATTTCTAAGTTTAAGTTTCATTGTATATTGAATTTTGATTCATTGACTTTTTTGTAGGATGGCGCAATTCCACCTGCTCGACCCAACGTACGAGGTGACCACCGAGGACGTCTCATAGCGAAGGGTAGGTAATAATCTATATGGTTTGTTCAAATTTTTCTGAGCATACATGTGTTCGTGAAGTAATGGGAGATTATGTTTTATTCCATATAGGACCTTCCGCTCCTTTGTCCTAGAACCCACAATGGGTCCTTAGACATGCAGTACGACAATAGGTACACTCCTTTCCTGCAAAGAGCTAGCCTAGACATCATCTCTTTTAAGTTCGTCGTGGGTTGCCCAAGTTCAACTCAGCGGCCATAACTACGTTGGTTGATAGGTATTATCTTCAATCATTGCCTCCATTCATGGCCATTTGTTCATGTGCTTGCCTTTTTAACATGTAGTCTTGCTTTGTCTAAAATGGAGGTGGTGGCCAGAGACTCACAGCTTTCACTTGTCTTTTGGAGATGGCAGTCACGCTCTAGGACTGTTAGAATATGCTAGGCCTGAGAATTCACGGCAACGCAGTGACTGGGAAGTGCAGGCTAAAGGTTAGAGAGCATGAGTAGAGGCCTTCCTTGGGCATGAGGTTGGCGAGCAAGGGGCTCGCATGTCTAGAGTTCTAATCTCCTAGCTTCGGTAAGAGTTCGCACAGTGTCCCGAGGAGGCAGATGAGGAGACAGTTGGGTACTACTGCAGGGCGTGGCCTACACCTATTGCCTACGTCTCTTCCCCAATGCCATGAGTGACACTACGTCGTGGATGTGGGTCCACTGCCTTAGTGACTAGGAACCAGGCGGGTCAGTATAGCTGGGGCCTCTACAGGTTGGGTTATCTTTACCGGCAGCTTTGCGACGGCGTGCCATTGGACTTCGTCCATAGCGTCACTTAGTGGATGAGTTCGTTACCTACTCTAGTGTGGATTTGTGCTTGTCTACTAGTTGGTCGTCCTGAGGTTTCTGGCTCGTCGTGAGTGGTTCCAGGTCAGCCTCCACATCGGCAGCCAATGTGGGCGTACCCTTTGGTACCAGGTTAGGGTTCCGAATGCGAGGTTACAGCAGGTGTTACATTGAGTTCACGAACGAGCTAGACACGCTCACGGCGTCTAGTGTACATAAAATTTTATTTCCCATGCTAGTTTGAAATGGTTAGTATTAGCATCTAACATATTATTGGACATGTTGCAGGTGTCGTGGGAGCCATACGATGGAGAGGGGGCACTTCCTTTTCCGTTGAGTAACATGTGTGGTGCGACGATGACTTCTATAGGATGAGGTGACCTTAATATGTTTCTATGTTGTCGAGTTCCACCTGCCAGATAGAGTTGCACGTCAATTTGGAGTGAGACAGCTTTGGCCAACGGCTCCGTTCTCGACTGGCGTTGACTTACACAAGTAAGTGTTCTGCTATTTCAATTGTCTCGTGATGGTCTATTTCCATTAATATGGTGACATGAACATGGATTCAAGTAATGATGACATACATGCAGATTGGATCATCAGAAGAACAGAAGGATTTTTTACTAGGAGAAGCACCACCAGTACTACATTGAGCAATGGAGCTATTGCACGACAACGTGGACAGAACAACAAGCCACACATGAACCATGAGTTCAAGCGCTACCAAGCTTGGTACCAACGTGTGACACATTGTAGGCTGAGGCTACAATGGATAGAAGATGACTACGCCGACATCGAGTCCTCCGACGATGAAGACACGGCGTACGACCAATCTACTCGTGCAGGAAGATAGGTGGAGGTAGGACCAATCTTGGACATAGTGGTAAGTCAATTGCCTTATTCTTCTACGTTAAGTTGTATACCAATACATTATGCGTTAGAGGTATCTATTTTAGTTAGTGGCACCTTCGAGCCATAGCATCCTTATAATACGTTAGATTTTGTACAAAAGAAACAAAACATGTTGCTATCTGTTGAGAAGTATTATTACTGAGAACTTTGTTGCAGGGCATACCCTCAAATGCTCCGTTGAAGACATTGAGCGCTTTCGTCCAAGATTTATGGATGACAACACGCGTAGCTACCTAGACGTAAGATTCAAAATTTCTTTCAAACATATTATTAATACGTTAGATTCTTTTAGTTAGCATAATTTGTACAACAGAGGCTGTCATGTCGGCTACGCCGTGCGGCTGCTCATTGTGGTTGTAGGACAGCTATGACACAGATGTGTAGTTCCTTCCGCAGGCAGATGAGGCTTAGGTTCCTCTAGCTATTAACACTGGATTTTGGTCGACTTTGGAGGATGACAGGTGGACCTGCATGCAGGAAGAAGGATATTCAGCAAACAAAATGAGCGGTCGGCTAAATGCTTATGCGGTCGGTTACTCTAGAAGGTGGTGACTCCATTCGGGAAAGCAGAAGATGGTAGGCAAAGCTGATCGAAAAGATGAAAGTTGTAATAATAAAGGACTCTGAGAGTTTAGGGCAAGGAATCGTAGTTTCCAAGTTTGTTTAATAGTTCCTTTGTAAATCGTAGTCTTCTAGGACTCATGTTTTGTCTAGGGTATAAATATTGACCCTCGACCATTGTAATAAGGGTTCACAACCAAATCAATACAACCGGCCCCGTGCCAACCTTCGAGTCCTTTTGTCATGTCGTCGAGTTCTTCGAGAGGAGTCATCGATCCGTCGACCTCCGTAAGTTCCGACAACCTTGTTATCATGTTTAGTATCATGCGGTGGATTTAGACGTGATGCAAGTAGTCTTGTTTGTTTTCAATGGTCGTGCGGCGGATCTTTGTTTGACAATCAAGAAGTCTTTGCTTATGCTTTGTTTATGAGTAGACACCGTGCGGTGGGCGTTTGCTCAATATGCTTAGTGAAAGCAAGACAGTTATCGGCTCTATTAGATACGGCAAAATCTAAATAGATTCATTAAGTTATCCTGTGTTGCATGTTTTAAATATTTTATATATTTGTAACACACTTCTGCCCAATCTAGATTAATATTGTTCGGCCCTTTTTATGGTTTTATTCACGCTTCAATGATCATTGCTTTTCATATTACCTTTGCAAATAGATAACATGCTCATAATGGCTAAATTATTTTAATCTAGATTGTCACATGTTGTGGGTTCATGCCTGTTAATTACGTTTAAGCTTTAACGAAACTAGGTGTCGTGCGGCAGATGCAGGTTTTAGATTAGTTTAATCGTGTTTATTTGCATGTTCCTTCTTCATGGACCCCAACTCGGCTGGACTGCTGAGCTTGGTTATGCATTAACTCATAATTAATTTCACTTGTTCAAACATGTCTTCCCATGCATATGCATTCGGCAATCGGATTTTTACGTGTGCTCATTTTACGATTAGCTGAATGGTTTATAAACTTGTTGGCAGACAGCTTCCTATAGCTGTATGTCGTTGTAAGTGGCTTCAGGGCCGTATATATGGAACTGTCTGGTCTCACCCGACATGTTCCGGTTTGGCATTTAACTATTTTATCCCTTGTTAGTTTTTTCAGGTCAAACTGACTGGCACGTTTCTGGATCACGAAGCACCCGGGGGCCCAATTGAAGCCACGCTTTCCGGCTTGCTGTGTGTGAGGCACAGTGCGTCATATTTTGTGTCAACAGCTGCCATCCAGAGGGGCCCCATGACAAGTGCCATCTCCTAGGCCGCCCTGACACTGTGGGCTGCTCTAGCACCCTTGCCACTACCAACTGCAAGTACCCCGTTAGACCCAGCCGACTGGGCAGCGATGGCAAGGGGGACAGACGTAGTAGTGCGGGTGTGGGTAGGGGTGGGGTGGGGGAGGAGATGGGGTGCATGATGCAAAGCAGGATGGCGTGCGGCGTATAGGAATGGGGAGCCAAGCATCGTGTGCGGGAGGGAGCGGTGGGGAAAGGCGGAGTAGTGAGGTGTAGTGGGTGCACGCCGTGTCCAGAAAAAGGATGGATGCCCGAGTTAGAGCATTATCAATATTCCATAGGAGGACACATGGATAAGATATGTAATTTTAGTCGCTCTAGTACTCACTCCGTCCTACAAAGAATGCAATTCTAGGTTTTTAGAAAAACCAAACCTTTCAAATGTAACCATGTGTTGACAGTTGTTAACATCAATCATAAACCATCAACATATCCTACATATATACTTAATTCCATCATGAAACATAGGTATAGGGTTTAAACTAATGAATTTCATGAGTTTTGGTGATTTCATAACTGTAGGAGGATTTAATCAGAAAGCCATCAAGGTGGGCCTATTCGTCAAAGTAAATCATGTTTATCCATGATGAAACCAACTTAGGAAGACTCTAGAAGCATCCAAAAGGAAAACCACCAAAACCTAACCTCATTAATCAGTATGTGGGGCTGATTAGCCCCACCTATAGGCCAGCCAGCCTAGTGGGACCACCTGTCAGCGTCTCCTTTGAAGGTTGGTTTCCCACTGCCTTAAAGATTGAATCTACGCCATTGCTTAAGGTTAGTTTGATCTGAGGGTCCAGATTTGATGCTGCCCCCTATATATATGCCCCTATACACCCCTCTAGGAGAGTCATCCTAAAACCCTAATTCATCCTTATCATCAGAATCATAGCTAGCAATCAAGAGAAGTTTAGTCCTCCAAGTTAGGACGTAGTCTTGTAAATAGAAATAATAATATATAGAGAGAGGGAAGAGTTTGAAGAAGGTGCTGGCCTGTCGGTGCTCTCTCTATGGCTTGTACCTTGGCGGATCCAAGTTCTACTTGAGCTTGCTTCTGAGATTTCTCTGGTAATCAAGTTCTGATTCAAGTAAGCATTTTGTTTATATTGTTCATCAAGTTCATGACTCTTTTGAGTACTTTATTCTCTTCCTAGGGGAAGTAAAGTATTAATCATAAGTGTAAGCATGGTGCTTAGACTTATGTTAATCGTGGATGCACCCTGCATTGTGGACCGGTGGTAGATCATGAGTGTGACATTCTCATTGAGTACTTTGTAGTCCACCTTTCGTCTATAGGCCATGTAGAACCTGATTACTATGGAAAGCATCCTCTGCTGGTGTCTTTCCTTAGTAATGTCCCTAGTTGAATAGTAGAAGACATAGCTTATCCAAGTTTGAACTAGAGAACCTTAGTAATCCTCTCTACGCTCCTGTTTATCCTTAGCCTTATTGCTACCCCTAGTTAAGTTAGATTGTAGTTAATCTCACATGTTTCCCTATGGATATGATACTTGGAATACTTTTAGGTGAAAGCTACAGTGGTATCCATGCGCTTGCGGATTAATCTTTGTGCGTCTAAAATATACCACCAATCTTTCTGGTGCTGTTGTCAGGTAAACGGTTGCTAAATTAACTACAAACCTAGCTTAACTTTGTATCTTTTCTTTTATTTTAATTTTTCTTTTATTATGGATAACACCTATATATCAATATGCTAAACCCATGAGCACAAGCCTAGAGCCACCAAAATCTTTAGAACTTATCCTAGCACCTGGTTATGAGCTGTGCCCATGTTTTATAAAAATGATTCAGGAGCAATCCTTCTCAGGAGAAGGCGGTGAAAACCCATACTCACACCTACAAGAGTTTGAATAGACCTATGCATGCTTCCATATCGCTGGCATGTTCGATAAAACCTTAAGATGGAAGTTGTTTCCATTCTCTTTGACAGGAAGAGCTAAATGATGGTATAGACAAAACCGTAAGAAGTATACAAGGAGATTGGGAAATGCTATGCTCTATATTTTGTTTAGCTTTCTTTCCCATTTCTAGAGTTGTCCGCCTTCGATTTGAGGTTCTATTGTTTAAACAAAAAGAACAAGAATCTCTTGGAGCATCATGGGCTCATTTTAATGATCTCATCACCACTGGCCTAGACCTTGCCATTCAAATACATGTACTTCTTCAACATTTTTATATGAGTCTTAGCAAGGATTCCATGAATTTCCTTGATATGCCTCTAAAGGAGCTTTCCTTCATTTGTCTGCTAGTATGGCAAGGACTATCCTTGACAAAATTATTGGATGCGTTCCCTACACTAGCATTCATGATGAACTCCCCGAGGAAGAGAAGGAATATCTCCTGATCAAGAAGAGGAAGTTTTGATAGCCAAACCACAACCACTCCAATCCCAAGATTTAGCTATCAATCCCGAATCATCAATTCCCCAAAATCTAAATCCTCCAAAGGAAGAAGAAATTCAACCTTTGGAAATCCCTTTTGAAATGAAGGATGATCTTTTTATGCTGATTTTAGGAAAAGCTTAAGCTTTCTGCTACTTAAGAGACCTTCGAGTGAATATAATTCAAATCCTCTCAAGAAGGGATGTCTTAAAAATCATCTTAAATCAATTTGCTTTGGGGACAACTAAAAAACTCAAGGGTGGCATGTCCAGTGATGCCATAAAAGGAGGGCCAAGTCATTTAGAAGCCAATCCTATCTTCTCCCCTTCTATGCCCACATTAGATGTCTCATCTGAACCCGTCTCTAAGCCCATCCTTGACCCCGAGGATTCCCTTTATGCTCTTTTCCCTTAATCTCATGATGATCCTAGAAATCCCAAACATAGGAATCATGATGGATCCAAGGATGACCAAACAAAGCAATGGCAATGACTAGAGCATTCATGTGTTGTTACAAGTAAAGAATGGTTGGACAAGGCCGAAACCTTATGGTTAGAACCCAAACCTGATCCAAAGGATGAGCTTGAGTCAATCTCCTTAATAAACATGACTCATCTGAGTTTGGAGGAGGCCTTATACAAGATCAACCTGAGAGTCACCAATCCAAGGGAAAGTTTGGACATTCACGAAGAATCAACCATGGAGCTTGAAAAGGAAGATGACATCAGCGAGCATGGAAGCTACTTCATGAACACCTCATCAAATCCATGCTCATGTGAGAAAACTCCAGAATCAATTGGTCTATCTACTACCACACACAAGATCTTTAACCCTCTCATGCTTCTTGTTCACAAAATTTTTGAAAGGGTGGTTGTAGACGTGTTTATTTATCATAAATATTGTAGATCTCATTGTATGTTGGCATGAATCTTGAGATAGGTACACAAAGGTTGGTGTTGGAGGGGAAACCACTTCACCAACTTGAAGCACAATTCAAAGGTTTCTCAAGGATGAACTTTTGTCCTAAAACAAGCACTTTTAGGAGATAACATGAGCTTTCACCTTTTGCTATAATGCCCTTGTGAATTGAGCATAGAAATAATTGTGAAAATATTCCTTCAGGTATTTTTGTCACTAACCATTCTAGGTTTGAAGCAAAAAGAATGAAGGATGATGACGCAAGGTATGTTCAATCAATCATCATGCAACATTGAATCACATTCACACATGAGAGAGTTCTATCATCCAAACTTGATTTTGTTGCAAAATTCAAGCTGGGGATAGACTTCTCTAAAAACATTTCATGCCATGTTGCTAAATTATCTTGGTTATCTCTACCTTCAAGCCATGCTCAATTTGCTAAATAACAACCATTCTCTTTCTTCTTCTTTTGAGTAAATCTCTATAATGATTTCATGCTACCTTTGTTTGTCATAGTATATGCTTAGGTTTTGAAGTATTTTCATACACCTTTTAAATTAGGCATGGTGCTTAGTTTAAATTGTTTTCCTGAATTAAATTAGACAAGGTGTCTAGTTTGATTCTTGAACCAAAAGGTGTGCTGATTTTACTTCCAAAGGCTTTTAAATTAAGCATGGTGCTTAGGTTAAAATGCCTTCCTATATCAAATTAGACATGGTGTCTAGGTTGATTTTTGAGCCAAAAGTATGCTTTAGTAGATGTTGGATATTTTGTTAGAGTAACCCCTATAGGAAACTCTTAATTCAATTTGGGTAAGTCATGAGATGGATTCAAATTAGAGTTGAAGCAAGACACAGCTCATGAAGAACTGGATGAATGAATATAAGCTATGCATGTCCATGGTTTGGCATAAATCTACAAACCCAGCCACCACTGCAGCTATGGAACAAAGAGGAAGAAGATGAGTGCCATAAAACAAGATCTAAAATAAAAGCACTCACTCATAGTAAGTGGATGAACAAATCAACAGGTCCAACAAAATGTCAAAGATCAAAGAGAAAAAAGAAGGCATAATAAAATGATGAGAAAGAAAGGGTGCAATCTAGGAAACAAGAAGCCCATGAATAGCTCAAGCTGCGAGGCTAGTCAAACAAGGAAAACTTCAAACAAAAAGGGAAGGACCATCACAAGTCATCTACTCTTCGTCACATGGTGATGAAAGTAACATTCTAAGGTAAATGGCCATTGTTTAAAAAGCTTTTTCTTGATTCTGGTATGCACGTAAATAAGAAACAAACATGTTTGTGTTACAATTTTACTTGATCCAACCTAATTAACTCAACATGTTTAGTTCTTCATAGCACCACTTTCTTGATCTCATAGTCTAAACCAAATGAGCTAAAAAGCGCGCATCTTATCTCTGGAAGATGTTAGTCATAATCATGTAAAATAGATACATTATGTAGAGATAGACAATCCTTCCATGGGTTTAGCAACTCAACCCTTTTGGCCAAATGTACTTAAATGCTACATTCATGCTCAATCTTCTAATCTTATCACCCATGTCATAATTGAACAAAGCACATAACATCAACTTAATCTTGTTCAATATGCCTAAGGATAGAGAAGAATAAATAAAGTTTTGGTTCTGTTGGTGTTTTCCCACCAACAGATTCCATGCACTTGATCTCTACCTTGTCTTATGAGCAGGATGCACTTCAAAGTATGGGGGAAGATAGTTGATTCTCCAATTTCTATAAGTGAAGGTTCTGAACCTGTCAAACCAAAATCAAAACTAAAAACCAAGATGGGTTTGGCGGAAGAAGGTGACATCACCATTAGAGGCGTCATCACAAGAATCTTCGTATTTGAAGCAAACTAAGATACTTGATCCATGAACTTCACAAGGAGAAGTCTAGTTCGAAGGACTTACAACATCAAACCCTCACCAAAAGAGCCAGCTTGGGGGAGAAGCACTCCCGTTTATCTAGGTAAGTATTCTTTCCCCTTTTGTTTTAGTTTTAGTTTCTTTTAAATGGTTAAAAAAATGATGAATGAAAAACAAAATGAAAAATGGGTATGATAGTTTGTTATAAGAGTTGTTAAACAAATAGAAAGTACTCTGAATAATCTCTTAAATGGAAATGATGAATAGTTGCTCTATTCTAATTCCTTTCAAGTACCTAGTTTTTAGTCGTGAATTCTCTCGAGTTTTGGATAAAACTGTTTTGATATAAAGATTTACTCTGAACTTGAAACTTGTGGGTAGCATATACCTAATCTAAGTCTAGGTAATTGATGGATATGATATGAGAAGGTCTGAGTTGCTGTTTATCTTGTTCCAAGTAACACTAAAGTTCTAGAGATTTATCTTTTTGAAAAACATAAAAATGCTACAAGATGAGTTCCTGTATGACAAAGCTTGAATTCCCACCAGAGCCATACATGTTATTAGGCTAGGAAAACTTCCACATATATGCTGCTTCTTTTGCATTGAGTTTGTTTAAGCTTTGTCCTTATGAGAGATTTGTCATGCTCTTAAAATCAAGATCACGTAAACACCACCTGAATATGCACTACTCCTACACTAGGGGTAGGCACAAAAACATGCCTTCCATCTAGATCCCCCAAAAATATTTTACTCCTACACTGGGGGTGAACACAAAAACTTGCTTGTTAGGTTTTCCATCCACCAAATGAATGCTTCAAGTTCTTGTTGCTATCTCTTAAAAGTTTTTGTTGCAGAAAAGAGACATGGGGCTACGCAAAAATTATTCATAAAAAAAGAAGAGAGAAAAAAGTGGACACAAAAGTGTCTGAGATATTTAAAACAATAGGTACTTAGATGCCCGCCTAAAAAAGAGAAAAAAGAGATGCATAAGATAGCCCCTGTTCTCTAGCAATTGTTTCCAAGTTTCAAAAAAGAGATAAGTTTTCAAGGAGCAAAGTAGAATTAGGTTAGCCACCATATATATATATCCACCATACATCCACACACATGCACATCTTGATTTGATTGTATGACTCAACTCTCTTTGGATCCGAGGTTTGACTTTACAATATATGCACTACAAGTATGCTCTAGCTTCTCCCTACTTATGAACTCCACAAAAGCCTTAGTGGTAGGAAGAGAAAAGGCACAACAAATTATGCCTTGGTGAGGATCCACAAATTCCACATATATTGAGAGACTTGAGAGTGTCATATAATGGAATCTCTGAGTTTTATTTTTAAAAATTTATAAAAAACTCTAGAATAATGGTCGAACAAAGAACTTGAGACATAGTGCTCGACTTGATTGTTCTGTCTTTCAATTGCTCAAGACCTAAGAGAAGGCTAAGAAGCCTCATGGTTGAAGGTAATATGGGTAAGTTTGAAAGTCAGATCAGTTTATTCTAATCCGGAGGAGAATTTGTGATTGAACACATGTATACTTTTGAGGCATGAAAGCATTGTAGCAACTCCTGATCTATTTCTTAGTTTAGCATTGCTCAGAGATAGGCAAAGGGTAAGCTTGGGGGAGCTTGTTGATGGTTGTTAACATCGATCATAAACCATCAACATATCCTACATATATACTTTATTCCATCACCAAATATAGGTATAGGGGTTTAAACTAATGAATTCTATGAGTTTTGGTGATTTCATGACTGTAGGAGGATTTAATCAAAAAACTAGCACAGTGGACCTATTCATCAAAGTAAATCACGTTTATCCACGATGAAACTGACTTAGGAAGACTCTAGAAGCATATAGAAGGCAAACCACCAAAACCCGACCTCATTTAGTATATGGGGCCAGCTAGCCCTACCTATAGATCGGACGGCCTAGTGGGACCACCTGTCAGTGTCTCCTTCGAATGTTGGTTTCCCACCGCCTTAAAGATCGAATCTACACCATTGCTCAAGGTTGGTTTGATCTGAGGGTCCAGATTTGACACTGCCCCCTATATATACATCCCTGTACACCCCTCCAGGAGAGCCATCTTGAAACCCTAATTCATATCCTCATCATCAGGATCAGAGCAAGCAATCAAGAGAACATTAGTCATCCAAGTTAGGATCTTGTTTTGTAAATAGAAATAGTAAGATAGAGAGTGAGGGAAGAGTTTGGACAAGGTGTTGGCCTATTAGTGCTCTCTCTACGGTTTGTACCTTGGCAGATCCAAGTTCTACTTGAGCTTGCTTCTGAGATTTATCTGGTAATCAAGTTTTGATTCAAGTAAGCATTTTGTTTATATTGTTCATCAGGTTCGCGACTCTTTTGGGTACTTTATTCTCTTCTTAGGGTGAGTAAAGTATTAATCATAAGTATAAGCATGGTGCTTAGACTTATGTTAATCGTGGATGCACCCTACATTGCGGACCGGTGGAAGATCGCGAGTGTGACATTCTCGTTGAGTACTTTGTAGTCCACCTCCCGTTTGTAGGCCAAGTAGGACCCGATTACTATGGAAAGCATCCTCTGCTGGTGTCTTTCCTTAGTAATGTCCCCATTTGAATAGTAGAAGACACAGCTTATCCAAGTTAGAAATAGAGAACCTTAGTAATTCTCTTTACGCTCATGTTTATCCTTAGCCTTGTTGCTACCCCTAGTTAAGTTAGATTATAGTTAATCTCACACGTTTCCCTGTGGATACGATACTTGAAATACTTTGGGTGAAAGCTACAGCGGTATTCATGCGCTTGCAGATTAATCTGTGTGCGTCTAAAATATACCAACACCATGTTTTTTAAAAAAATATTAATATTTATATTATCAATTAAGTTTTCTATAAAATATATTTTCTCTAATCAATCTAATGGTATTTCTTCGGCATTCTAAACATTCACTACCACGCACAACCTTTTCAGGGGCGGCTGTAGATCCTTTCTAAGGGGCAGTTGGACCTGCTGCCCCTACCCATCCATCTCTAGAAATCAACAATTTCTAGGGACGACTGGGTATTTCTAGGGGCAATTGGAAAATTAGCCATCTCACGAGATCCTAACATATGGGTATGTTAAACCTCGGGATCAAAGATTCCCAACCAAGAGACCCCCGACCAACCCCTCTAGAATCACTCGGGGTCTTAGGGGCTATACCCATTAGGTACGCCCACGCGCACCCTCTGGTCAGAGGATCGGGCTGAGCCCGAGTAAGCCTGCCACCTCTACTTAGCGCTCGGGGGCTCGCTCAAGCCCAGGGCTCCTGATCGATGGGAACCTAGACCCGATCCTTGGCCTCCCCCTAGCCTTAGGCACCAGTTAAGGCCTAGGCACAAGAAGACACGCCCCAAACCATCATAGCTTGGGGCTCCTAGGCTCCACCCTACAAGCGTGGCGCTGTCAACCACTCCTCCAATAGGGTCACGCATGAGGCGTGACATAAGAAGACAAGCTTGTCCATGGTCTCCAGGGGTTCCGGGGCTCCTAGGCCCATAGGTTAGCACCTCAAGCTAGCCTCCTTCGCCACCAAGAAGTCTCTAGAAGGCACACCTTAGGAAGGCCAGTCCAAGCTGTCATAGCCTGACACTCGGTGTGTCTGGACAGAGTAGCCAAACGACACCTAGAGCTTCTTTGGCTCCATGACATCACCACAGTCTAGAGAATACTGCTACAAGACCCTCTTGGACTCTGGCACATGTTGACCGTAGGCTCATTCCCCAAACCACCATGTACTTGACCTATCTCATATATATGAGGGATAAGTCAGAACCCAGAGGGAGGAGGATTGAAAATAGATCATTCCATTCTTCACCGATCCGCTCCTTCTCAGCACCTAGAGTAGAGCAACCTAGAGAAAGGGGCACCAAGAGCTCCTCCACCACATTAGTTGTCTTCCTCCTCTCCAATGAGGGGAAGGCACCACTGAGCTAATCCCCTACCAAATCTCTCTCTTTCTCCTGTACACTCTATTGTAACCCTCCAATTTTGGGTGCTCTTGAGTATAAGGATCATTAGCTGCTAGATGTAGGGCACCGATTGGACCAAACTAGGATAAACCGTTGCATCCTCTCTATGATTCTTGTGTTCTTCAGTCCACCTGAGCCACTGGAGACACATACTATGACACCACCTCAAACAACAATGCTTGCCATGGTTCCAACCCTGCGATAGCTGCCATGCTTGGTAGGGGCTAGCATCAAGTGCGATTCAGGCTCTACGATGGCTGAAGCCACCTGCCTCATCGTCGGAGCAGGCGGTGCCACCCTAGATGACAGTGTCTGTTTCCTCGATGAGTTCTCCATCATAGTTGGTGCACTCGCTCTGGGCTAGGTCCTCAACTTTGGTTGCCTGGCCTACATCACTGACTACTATGATGAACTCCACCCGCTCAATGGGACCCCCAGTGGGCAATGAGCCCCTAGCGCTTCCAACTCCATCGGGCCTCCTAGGAGCAGCCCCTAGGGCACCCCCACACTAGATCTGGCATGGATCTACCACTAGGCTGGGGCGATGCGAGCTCCGCCCTACGTGCGGATCTAGGTCACCCTTAGGATGGAGGAGACCTTTGTCTGCTGTCCCAACCAGCCGGGGCATGTGGCGCCTAGGCCACCGGGCATCTGTCGTTGGCGACCCAGAAAACTCTACATCATCATTAGGAAGCCCTAGGCGGCTCTCACCTTCACCTTTGGGATAGTCAGCCATGGGAGGACCTAGCTCTGGCATAGCATGGGTATGCCCCATGACCTTTGGAGGTGGGCCCACTCTTGAGCTTCCACAGCTACCATTGACCGCCCTATGAGAAGTCCACATGGTAGGGATGGCCCCACGCCTGCACCTTAGCTGGTCAAAGGTGGCAATCACCTTTGGCTGATAGGACTATCCCCATCATGTGCCTAGCCTAGGTCGTTTTCTACTCATCATTGGCTCTGTCATTGAATGAGCCTACCTCATGAAGGTGTTGATGGACGGGGGAAGCACCTCAATGTTCTCTATGCCAACATGCTAGATCGCATGGGGATCCATAGGAAGAGCCTCCGCTCTGGTGGAGCCTCTTTCTTTGGGATCATCCTAGGATCCAAGCAGTCCCCTTTAGGAGCATTCAACTCCCCATCACATTCAGGGACCCACCAACTTCTAAAAGGAGCACCTTGACTTCGAGGTGGTCGACTTGTCCAGCATGTACCATGCTTTGCTGGGACAGCCGTGCTACGTGAAGTTCATGGCTATCTAGCATTATAGCTACTTGAAGCTCAAGATGTCTAGCCCACGGTGAGTCATCATTGTGGCCTCATGTGTGATCGAGGCCTACCTCTATGAGCAGGAGGGCATCGCTCTCACCGCGGCCGATGTCGCCGCTCTTGATTTCACCTAGATTCGGCGCCTACCGTAGGAGGGACCCCCACATAGCACCAAGGGGAGCCCTTTGGTGGCTTTCCACCTAGTTGATGACACTAAGACAATCTAGGCCTACCCCTAAGACCCTGAGAACCTACTTTGCATAGGCGCCGGTATGCCCTAGGCATGGAGTCAGCCCTCATAGAGTTCTTGCACGACAACACTGATGTGTTCACGTGGAAGCCCTTGGATATGCCTAGAATCCCCCACAAGATTGTCAAGCATTGTCTCAACATCAAGGCCTCTGCTAAGCCGGTGCAGCAGCGCCTCCGTTGCTTCAATGAGGAGAAGCAGAAGGCGATCGATGAGGTGCTCGCTAGACTCCTGGCTACAGGGCTTCATGAAGGAGGTCCAGCACCCGGAATGGCTAGCCAATCCCGTCTTGGTTAAGAAAAAGAATGGGAAGTGGAGAATGTGTGTCGACTACATGGGCCTCAACAAGGCCTATCCAAAGGATCCATTCCCCCTTCCCCAAATTGATCAGGTGGTCAACTCGACCGCCAGCTACGAGGCGCTCTACTTTCTAGACATGTACTTTGGGTACCACCAGATTGCCATGAACCCCTCTGATTAGCTAGCTACGTCCTTCATTACTCCCTTTAGCACCTTTTGCTACACTTCCATGCCTTTCGGCCTAGGAAACACCAGGCCTACCTTCTAGTGGTGTATGCAGAAATGCTTCCAAGAGCGGATCGGTCACAACTTGGAGGTGTACGTCGATGACATCATCATGAAGACCTGTGTTGCCATGCGATTGATTGCTAACCTAGATGAAACTTTCTCCAATCTCTGCACCAACCACATCAAACTAAACCTAGAGAAGTACGTGTTTGAGGTCCTAGTGGGGAAGCTCCTGGGTTTCATTGTCTCCAAGTGCGGTATTGAGATTAACCCAGAGAAGATCTCCGTGATCAATGACATGGAGCCGATTAAGAACCTGAAGGGGGCCCAAAGGCTCATGGGGTGCTTGGCGGCACTCAGCTGCTTCATATCCTATCTCAGGGAGCGATGTATGCCTATGTACAAACTCCTTAAGAAATCTAAACATTTTGAATGGACGCAAGAAGCCCAAGACGCGCTGGCCCTGCTGAAAGACATCCTGACCATGCCACCAATTTTGACCTCCCCTTCCAAGGAGAGACCCTGCTTCTATACACCGCAGCCACTCCACACATTGTCAATGTGGCTCTAGTCATAGAACAGGAGGAGGAGGGCCATGCCCTCAAAGTTTTGGACCCAATGTACTTCGTCAGCGAGGTCCTCTCCGATTCAAAGACCCACTACTTGAAGGTTCAGAAACTTCTCTACGCTGTGCTCATCACCAAGCGCAAGCTCCGACACTACTTCGATAGCCACACGGTGGTGGTTGTGTCGTCCAATGACCTTAGGGATTTCATAAACAACCAAGTGTCCACATTCCACATCACCAAATAGGGGCTCGAGCTCATGGGCCTCAACATCACGTACGCCCCTCGCACAGCAATCAAGTCCCAAGTGTCGGCCGACTTTGTGGCAGAATGGATGGAGGAGCAAGCTTTGATCGCTCCTGCCAAGCTAGAGTACTAGACAATGTACTTTGATGGATCCCTCATGCTAGAGGGGGTAGGTGCTGGGGTCCTCCTCATATCCCCCAGCAACGACATGCTAAGGTATGCTCTTTAGCTTCATTTTCAGGCCACTAACAATGTTGCAAAGTACGAGGCGCTCCTCCAAGGTATCTAGGCGGCCATCGAGCTTGGTGCGTGCTGCCTCTTCATGAGGGGGACTTCGAGCTGGTCATCAACCAGGTCATTAAGGAGTCGATCGGTCCAAATGTGAGGATGGAGGCCTATTGCGTGGAGGTCCAGAAACTAGAGGAGAAGTTTGATGGCATCGAGCTCCACCACATCCTTTGGAGGGATAACGAGGAGGCCGATGCCCTGGCAAAGCTGGCATCCTCTTAAAAGGACCTGCTATAGGGAGTCTTCCTCAATGTCCTTGACACCCCCTCGATCCACCTCAAGGAGGAGTTGGGGATGACCCTTAGGGGGGCCACACCAAGCGCAAGCCCAACCGATGGTGAGCCACCATCTTCCGAGAGAAGCACATTGGTCGTCACCACATGCGGTCACTAGGGGATTGAGCTACTAGATGGGCCCCTCCTAGACCCCAGCATGCCCTCAGAAGCATGGATGATGAGAGCCCACCATCACCGGCAAAGAGGCCGATGGCCCTAGCACGTCGGATTTCGACGGTTCCTCGATGCCGATGGATGACTCACTCGGCCAACAAGGCTTGCCCCCTGCCGGGTCAGCCTCACCCCCTGCTGGCAAAGTGGGCACACCAAGGGGAAATCACCCCATCCATTCGAGGATTAGGAGGACTCGATGATGTCCTTCACCAACATCCCCTAGCATAGGATCCTCCCCAATGATGTCGTTGAAGCTCGTAGGTTGGTGCGGTGCACCAAAAGCTATAAGCTTGTGGGCCGACAGCTCTACCACCAAAGTGCCTCTAGGGTGCTCCTTTGATGCATCCCCCTAAATAGGGGAAGAAGCCACTCCTCGACATTCACACTGGCATCTGTGCACCATGCGACCCCAAGGGCCCTCGTAGGGAAAGCCTTAAGGCATGACTTCTACTGGTCGATGGCTCCCAACGAGGCCTAGGACCTCGTCAGGATGTGCGAGGGATGCTAGTACTACACCAAGCAGAACCACCTGCCAACGTAGGTGCTCTAGACGATCCCCATCACTTAGCCCTTCATGATCTGGTGCCTCTACATGGTCATGGAGATCAGGAAGGCCCCTAGGGGGTTCAATCACCTTCTGGTCGCCATCGACAAGTTCACCAAGTGGGTCAAGGTCTGACCCATCATCAACCTCAAGTTGGAATGAGCGGCCGAGTTCATCCAAGACATCATCCATAGGTTTGAGGTTCCAAATCATATTATCATCGATAACGACACTTAGTTCATAGGTCACAAATTCCTAGAATTCTATGACTCCTGGCAAATTCAGGTGGACTAGGCATCGGTGTACCACCTCGAGTCCAATGGCTAGGTCAAGCGCGCCAATGGGTTTATCCTCTAGGGGATCAAGACCCGCATCTACAACAAGCTCAGGATCCATGCTGGCCATTGGGTGGATGAACTCCCCTCCCTGCTTTGGAGCCTTATGATCAGTGTGAACCACTCAACCAGTTACACCCCCTTCTTCCTCATCTACGAGGCTGAGGTAGTCATCCCCTCCGATCGTGACTTCAACGTGCCTCGCGTTCATCTGTACAACAAGTAGTAGGCCGAGGAGCAGCGCTAGGCAGATGTCAACATGCTTGAGGAGGAGCAAAACACCGCCATCATATGGTCTGCCAGGTATCAACAAGGACTGCACTGCTACCACGCCAGTTGGGTATGCAAGCACTCTTTTCTTGTAGGTGATGTCGTCCTCCAAAGGGCTGCCCCATCCAAGAGAGGCCATGAGCTATCTCCACCATGGGAAGGACCGTTTTGGGTCTCATGAGAGATCCGACCAAGCACTTACAAGATCAGCAACATCTCGGGGGGAGAGTACAACAATGCATGGAACATCAAACAACTACATCGCTTCTACCCATAGATTGTTCTTCCCATATTACATTTTCGTACCTCTAACCCCCTGATAGGAACCCACCCCTTAGACAGGTGGAAGCGACACCTCCATGAGAAAGGGGCATCGTCTAGGGTTCAAGGTCAGCTCTCTTGAGCTTCAAGACTGCCTCGGGGAAAAAACTAAAGTGCAAGGGACGCTTAGTAGATGGGCCCACATGGCCATAGCTAGGATGCCTAGAAGTGTCCTGACCATCCTAATGAGTGATGCCTGAGTATCAGCCTTGAGCTGCTTGAGGTAAAACATTGAGGGAGGCAAAGAGCCCCCGAGCTTGGTAGAATGGTCTCGAGAACCAAACAAACAGCTCAGTCAGGAAGCCAAGAATCTCTCCCCTAAGAGACACGACCAAGGTACAGAATGACCATAAACTTAGGGTTCTCATGGACTTACCTGCTATTAGCACGGGGGCGACAATCTTGGCCACTGAGGCTATTATCGTAGTAGCCCATCCCCACAAGGGAACAACAGATTTGAGCTACAAGCTCGCCTAAGCATAAAAAGCCTTGAGGCCCCACAATGGCCTCGGGGGCTATGCCAACTCCCAAGACAAAGAGACCGGCCCCTCACTCGGCGGGCGCCTGGGTGGCATGCTCCCAAAACAAACCAACTCCCTAGAGTTGGGTCAGGAGCCACTAAGCGGTGGACCCAACGAGGGCTCCCAACGAGCTCGGTGCACTCCCCACACCCTAGCCTATGGCCGCAAGGGTCAGCCCAAGAAGGTCGGGACCTACTACCGAAGCCCTTAGAAGGGCATGGCGCACCCGGTGATCAGGTGGCCCTGAACCAAAGCCCAAACACTCTCAATCACCTGACCCATGGTAGGCCCATACCAAAAAAAGGGGAGCTCTAGGGCCCTAGGTCAGCAACTCCCAGACGAGTTCATCGAACCCTCGCTCGGGCCATAGGCACCTGCAACGTAGGCCAAAAAAGGGTCAGCACCACCATTGCTTGGCCCTGATAGTTGAGCGCCCTAGTCACACCGAGGAAGAGCCCCATGCAGGGCATCACACTTTAATCAGAGGAAGGCATCCCCACCATGGCTGAGTTTGGTCACTAGAGGATCAAATTTAGCCCTTTGTCGCCATCACGAACCAGGCAAATTGAGGCCACAAAGGGCTCAGGGGCTCCTGATGAGATCCTAACATATGGGTATGTTAAGCCCCGAGATCAAAGGTTCCCGACAAGAGACCCCCTAACCGACCCCTCTAGGATTACTCAGGGGCTATACCCATCAGGTACGCTCGCGTGCACCCTTTGGTCAAAGGATCGGTGTTGGTATATTTAAACGCACACAGAAAAAGATCCGCAAGCGCACTGAATACCGCTGTAGCTTTCACCTGAAAGTATTCCAAGTATCGTATCCATAGAGAAAACATGTGAGATTAAATACAATCTAACTTAACTAGGGGTAGCAATGAGGTTAGGATAAATAGGAGCATAGAGAGGACTACTAAGGGTCTCTAGTTCTGACTTTGGTAAGCTATATCTTCTATTGTTTAATTCTAGGGATATTACTAAAGAAAGATAAGCAGAGTATGTTTCCTATAGTAACTAGGACCTGCTCAGCCTATAAATGGGAGGTGGACTACAAAGGATTCAACAAGGCTATAAGAGTCACCCTCGCGAGCTACCACAGATCTGGAATGTAGGGTACATCCACGAGTACCCAAGTTTAAGCACCATGCTTACACTACGAATACAACTTTAACCTATGATCAATTGATTAAAGTACTCAAAAGAGTCATGAACCTGAAGAACAGTATAAACACAATACTTTCTTGAATTAGAAGTTGATTACTAGATAAATCTCAAAAGCAAGCTCAAGTAGAACTTGATTTTGCCATGGTACAAGCCATAGAGAGAGCACCGATAGGCCATCACTTCCTCCAAACTCTTCCCTCTCTCTCTATCTCACTATTTCTAGTTATAAGACTAGATCATATGAAGGACTAATCACCTCTTGATAGCTGGCTCTGATCCTAATGAGGAGGATATAAATTAGGGTTTTAGAATGGCTTCAGGGAGGGGGGTAGGTGATGAGGACATGACCTCCATACATATGACCATGCTTGGAGAACCATATGGAGACCAAGGAGATTAGCGAGGGTGTCCTAAGCATGAAGGAGGCCCGAAGCTCATCCAGTTCGAGTCACCAAGGTGGAGGTCCAAATCAAGTTCGAGTCCATCTCGTTCTCCAGGACTAGTCTGCCTTAAACTGGTCACCTAGGACGCATCCGGACTCCGTTTTCAATGATCCACATATGGATGGAAAGCTAATTGGATAAGGAAGCCAACTCAATTGGTCTCATGTCAAAATCACTTCAGAATCAATGGGAATCATCAAAACAAGTCAGCATCCAGAATCTGTCAGGGTGCTGCGACACCCTCTTTTGGTCCGTTGGACCGTGTATCGTGTTTGGGCCCATTAGGGGGCGCGTCCAGGGGGATGATGCCCAAGACTCTATAAATACCAGCCATCGGTCTCCTTAGGGTTTGGGTTTTGTTTAGTTCTTGATTTTCTCATGAAACAGACATCATTTTGCTACAACTGTGCCGCCAAGGCTGCTTGCTGTGAACCAGGGCCCCAGTTCTTGATCTTGTTCATCTATGGCGATTAGTCCTTTCAAATAAAGACTTGAACTCCTTCTCATTATCATAAGCCTCATATTTATTTATAATTTTATATTGCGTTCATCCTATTCTTACTTGTGTTCTCGATTCGCTTGTAGGAAAGCCTTCTCGGCGAGGTCAATCGCGTTCGCGTGGTCGATAACCAACGGAGTAGTGGTGTAACGGTTGCGGGGTCCGAATCAATCTTGGTTTGAAGCCTAGATCATGAACATCGAGTCTCCACCAATTGACACTATCATACCTTTCGGAAGATTGGTCCTGGTCTACATCAAGTGGTATTAGAGACCTTGTTGCCCGTTAGGTATAACTTTGTTTTTCCCTTTAGATTGTTACTATTTTTGCATTACCTATAATCCACAAAAAGCCAAAAAAATATACATCATCACATATTCCTTGTCCTATAGCCTCATTGTGCTGTGCAATTTAATCTCTATTTCGCGTTGTTGAGTTTGTGCCCTAGGTCAAGTTCTGGTTGCTGGTTTTAGATCGTTTTTTAGTCCAGTTTGTGTTTTCCCCATTGTTTTTCATCATAATCCGTGAACATCTCCAAGTCTTGTTGAGTTTCCTTTGTATCCATCAAACCCTAGTCCACACCATCTAATTTCCTACACTTGTCGTCACTGTTTCCATCAAATCATTGCTGCCGTGACCAATTTTGCGCGCATTGTTCCCGTTTTGTCCTCTAATTCGCAGTGCGTTCGTAAAACTGGTCTAGTTTTCGCATACGAACTTGGATTTCGACGTTCCATATATCAAAATCGATTAAAAAAAAATTTTAGATCCATCCATCCCCCGCTCTATCGAGGTCAGAGATTTTTATTTTGGTCAAAAAGTGGTCACAAGATCCTCTTTTTGTGGTCACAAGGTTTTTGTTGATTTTGAGCACGTCTTCTGGAAATTCCACAGGCCACGTCTTTCACTTGTTTAAGCTCATATTTACTTCTTTTGTGCTCCTAAGTGAAGAAAAAATATTAAAAAAATAAAAAGAAAAAGTCAAAATTTCTCAAAAAATGACAGCCCAAAAAAATAGAAAAAAGAAAGGAGCAAAAGAGGAACAATATCTAGAGGAGCACATAGAGAGCGCCATTTGAGCTGTGTTTGCGTGTGCTAATTTCTACCTTGTTTCTAATCATATTCTTGCTGTTCACATCACTTGATACATCTGGTACTTGGAACGTGAGTAGGCCAGCAACTAAGACAAGTACTTGCGATACTTATTCAGCTTTGCTATTTAGTTATGAATTTTACTATTCCTTGCTACTATATTGTTCCTGTCCAAGCTCCACTTTCTTCTAACCAAGTACAGGTTCACCTTGCAACTGTTACACTCAAGCTACAACGGTATCACAGTCATCGACCGATTGCACCGCCTGTTGCTTTGGTAAGAACACTTGTAAGACCGTGGTAAGATGCTTGAGAGTTGAGTGCCTTGTTTTTCCTTGTCCACAACCTAAGTAGTTGGTAGGGATAATACTTTTGTGTTGTGTTTTGCTGTCTTCTAACAATGACAGGTTGTTCGTATCCACCAACTTATGATGGTATAGGTGCTGATGAGTACATGGAGTGGGAAATTACCATCGATAACATATTTGCTACTCGCTTTATATGTCCAAGGAGGAAGGTAAAAAATGCAGTTAGTGTTTTGCGATATTCTGCTTTATCTTAGTGGGAGTCTTTAGATCCCTCTGATAAGCCTCAAACTTGGAATGATATGAAACTTCTTATGCAAGAAACCTTTGTTAATCCACCTCCTATTTTGACTTCATATGATGAGGTGCACCATTTAGAGGAAGAGTCTATTGTTATTCCTCCTGCTATGCCTAACCTTTTGTAGGACAATGTAGAAAAGAGCGAGGATGACATGACAGAAAATGAGAAGCTCACAGCCTCATGTAAAAATTCAGAACCATAAACTATTACCCCTGTTGAACATGAGAGCAAAGGTAATGCCCATGATGCTAAACTCACAGCAGGTGAGAGTTATCTTGATGTGCCAAATTTTTCCACCAATCATACTATGATAGAGCAAATTTTAGTAGAGCATTGATTTGATTTACCTTTGTCACAAGATGATTTGCTTGATGTTTCTTGTGACAAAGATGACTTGCATGATGATATTTATGTTATACTCATGCAATCATTGAAGAATGATCACGCTATATGTGTGCTGAAAATGAGAACTTGTGCTGAAAATAGACTTGTTATTCATAATGCTAGTGAAGTTGATGAGGTAAAATTGTTGTCTTCTTTAAATACTTTGGGTTACATTGAATTTGATGTTCCATGTAATCTTAGTTCTTTAGAGGAGAAACTTTATGCATATGCTGATTTGCCATGGTTCTCTAGACATACATATCATGTTTTTGGTAAATATAACAACCAAGGGCAATATTTGATACAATGAGTTTACATTTGTACAAATCTAATTTCTCCTTTTGTTGTGCAAATTAATGATCAACTAGAGGATAGTAAAATCAACACTGTTGTCATGCCATATTCCTCTAGTTTTGCTTTTCGAACACAAGTGGGATCCAAAGAAAGGGAGCATATATTTCTTGTTAGTACTAATCTTTTCCAGGATAGTATTGGCAAAGATCCTGTGTATTTCAATCGAGCAGACTCCATGTCTGTAGGACAAGACATGCTACAAACCTAGTCATTTGGTCATATTCTTTCTCACAACATTATCCATTCCTATTATTTTGGAAACATCATTTGTCCTCATGTTGTGCAGGATTGACTTTAAACAAAATCGACGCCGAGGACGGCTTTTCATCAAGAAATGGAGGATGATGAGCACATGACCTCCATACATATGACCATGCTTGGAGAACCATATGGAGACCAAGGAGATCAGCGAGGGTGTCCTAAGAATGAAGGAGGCCTGAACCTCATCCGGTTCGAGTCACCAAGGTGGAGGCCCAAAATAAGTTCGAGTCCATCTCGTCCTCCAGGACCAGTCTGCCTTATACTGGTCACCCAGAACGCATCTGGACTCCGTTTTTGATGGTCCACATATGGATGGAAAGCTAATAGGATAAGGAAGCCAACCCAATTGGTCTCACATCAAAATCCCTTCAGAAACAAGTGCGGAATTATAACTATCGGTCTAGCCAAGACTATAACCCTCTATCTATGTTCACTAGCACCTTGCAAAGATACTAATCAAGCAACAAAGGTGCCAGGCTAGCTAGAGCTCTCCTAACCAATTCTAGAAGCAAGGTCACACAAACCTATGCCACTAGTACTTTAGGCTACAAGGGAGCTCCTACACATGCTAGTAAGCAAAAGCACAAAGCCAACTAAGCTCACTAGCAATGCTCAATAACCAGGCAACTAATGCCAAATTAGAGAGCGCAATTACTTAGCTACACAAACTAAGCAATGTGACTAACAAGGTTACACATACCAAATTAGCCACGCAAGGGAGCTACTTCTATGCTACACAAGCAAGAAGGTAACTAGCAAGCTACACAAGCTAACTAATTACAAAAGCAACAACACAATCTCAATGTATATGAAAGTAATCGCAAGCTTGTGTAACAGGGATGCAAACCAACAGGAAGAACAAGGATGACACGATGATTTTTCTCCCAAGGTTCACGTGTTTGCCAACACGCTAGTCCCTGTTGTGTCGACCACTCACTTGGTGGTTCGGTGGCTAATTGGCATCACCCGCCAAGCCCGCACGTCGGGCGCCGCAAGAACCTACCCCAGAAGTGAGGGTATCTCAATGACACGCTTTACTAAAGTTGCTCTTTGTGGCTCCCACAGGGCGAGCACAATGCCCCTCACAAAGCACTTCTCCGGAGCGCCGCACAAGCTTCTTGCGGGCTTCGACGAAGACCACCACCAAGCCGTCTAGGAGGTGGCAACCTCCAAGAGTAACAAGCACCACCGGCTTGCAACTCGATCACCTAGTGCCACTCGATGCAACCTCATGATGCAATCGCACTAGAATCGCTCACAAGAGGGAATAAACATTGAGTACGAGAATGTACTCAGCTAGACTTACCCATCGAAAACCAAAATAATTGACACCAAGGATCATGCATATCTTAATTTAGTGGATCTGGCTGACACTTTCTTTTTGTGGAAAAGCATAAGTAATAATGGTCAACTCTTAACCTGAGCTAGCAGTGACTTTTAGCCATTAACCTATCATCTATATTAGCACCTGTACTAAGCAATCACTTGATTAAGATGCAAACATTATTAACCATAGCAGGTATGAACTGTGGCAACATTATCATCATTCTCCATTTAACCATATCATTAAATTAAGTGAATCTATGTTGTCGCTGCTCAGTTGAAGGGTCGAGATGGCGGACTAGAGGGGGGTGAATAGTCTTTTCTAAAATTAATCATGTCGGCTAACCAAAACAAGTGCGGAATTATAACTATCGGTCTAGCCAAGACTATACCCCTCTATCAATGTTCACTAGCACCTTGCAAAGATACTAATCAAGCAACAAAGGTGTTAGGAAAGCTAGAGCTCTCCTAACCAATTCTAGAAGCAAAGTCACACAAACCTATGCCACTTGTACTTTAGGCTACAAGGGAGCTCCTACACATGCTAGTAAGCAAAAACACAAAGCCAACTAAGCTCACTAGCAATGCTCAATAACCAGGCAACCAATGCCAAATTAGAGAGCGCAATTACTTAGCTACACAAACTAAGCAATGTGACTAACAAGGTTACACAAACCAAATTAGCCACACAAGGGAGCTACTTCTATGCTACACAAGCAAGAAGGTAACTAGCAAGCTACACAAGCTAACTAATTACAAAAGCAACAACACAATCTCAATGTATATGAAAGTAATCGCAAGCTTGTGTAACAGGGATGCAAACCAACAGGAAGAACAAGGATGACACGATGATTTTTCTCCCAAGGTTCACGTGTTTGCCAACACGCTAGTCCCTGTTGTGTCGACCACTCACTTGGTGGTTCGGTGGCTAATTGGCATCACCCGCCAAGCCCGCACGTCGGGCGCCGCAAGAACCTACCCCAGAAGTGAGGGTATCTCAATGACACGCTTTACTAAAGTTGCTCTTTGTGGCTCCCACAGGGCGAGCACAATGCCCCTCAGAAAGCACTTCTCCGGAGCGCCGCACAAGCTTCTTGCGGGCTTCGACAAAGACCACCACCAAGCCGTCTAGGAGGTGGCAACCTCCAAGAGTAACAAGCACCACCGGCTTGCAACTCGATCACCTAGTGCCACTCGATGCAACCTCATGATGCAATCGCACTAGAATCGCTCACAAGAGGGAATAAACATTGAGTACGAGAATGTACTCAGCTAGACTTACCCATCGAAAACCAAAATAATTGACACCAAGGATCATGCATATCTTAATTTAGTGGATCTGGCTGACACTTTCTTTTTTAGGAAAAGCATAAGTAATAATGGTCAACTCTTAACCTGAGCTAGCAGTGACTTTTAGCCATTAACCTATCATCTATATTAGCACCTGTACTAAGCAATCACTCGATTAAGATGCAAACATTATTAACCATAGCAGGTATGAACTGTGGCAACATTATCATCATTCTCCATTTAACCATATCATTTAATTAAGTGAATCTATGTTGCCGCTGCTCAGTTGAAGGGTCGAGATGGCAGACTAGAGGGGGGGTGAATAGTCTTTTCTAAAATTAATCATGTCGGCTAACCGAAATAAGTGTGGAATTATAACTATCGGTCTAGCCAAGACTATACCCCTCTATCTATGTTCACTAGCACCTTGCAAAGATACTAATCAAGCAACAAAGGTGCCAGGCTAGCTAGAGCTCTCCTAACCAATTCTAGAAGCAAGGTCACACAAACCTATGCCACTAGTACTTTAGGCTACAAGGGAGCTCCTACACATGCTAGTAAGCAAAAGCACAAAGCCAACTAAGCTCACTAGCAATGCTCAATAACCAGGCAACTAATGCCAAATTAGAGAGCGCAATTACTTAGCTACACAAACTAAGCAATGTGACTAACAAGGTTACACATACCAAATTAGCCACGCAAGGGAGCTACTTCTATGCTACACAAGCAAGAAGGTAACTAGCAAGCTACACAAGCTAACAAATTACAAAAGCAACAACACAAGCTCAATGTATATGAAAGTAATCGCAAGCTTGTGTAACAGGGATGCAAACCAATGGGAAGAACAAGGTTGACACGATGATTTTTCTCTCGAGGTTCACATGTTTGCCAACACGCTAGTCCCCGTTGTGTCGACCGCTCACTTGGTGGTTCGGTGGCTAATTGGCATCACCCGCCAAGCCCGCACGTTGGGCGCCGCAAGAACCTACCCCAAAAGTGAGGGTATCTCAATGACACACTTTACTAAAGTTGCTCTTTGCAGCTCCCGCAGGGCAAGCACAATGCCCCTCACAAAGCACTTCTTCGGAGCACCGCACAAGCTTCTTGCGGGCTTCGACGGAGACCACCACCAAGCCGTCTAGGAGGTGGCAACCTCCAAGAGTAACAAGCACCACCGGCTTGCAACTCGATCACCTAGTGCCACTCGATGCAACCTCATGATGCAATCGCACTAGAATCGCTCATAAGAGGGAATAAACATTGAGTATGAGAATGTACTCAGCCAGACTGACCTGTTAGAAACCAAAATAATTGACACCAAGGATCATGCATATCTTAATTTAGTGGATCTAGCTGACACTTTCTTTTTTGCGGAAAAGCATAAGTAATAATGGTCAACTCTTAACCTGAGCTAGCAGTGACTTTTAGCCATTAACCTATCATCTATATTAGCACCTGTACTAAGCAATCACTTGATTAAGATGCAAACATTATTAACCATAGCAGGTATGAACTGTGGCAACATTATCATCATTCTCCATTTAACCATATCATTAAATTAAGTGAATCTATGTTGTCGCTGCTCAGTTGAAGGGTCGAGATGGCGGACTAGAGGGGGGTGAATAGTCTTTTCTAAAATTAATCATGTCGGCTAACCGAAACAAGTGCGGAATTATAACTATCGGTCTAGCCAAGACTATACCCCTCTATCAATGTTCACTAGCACCTTGCAAAGATACTAATCAAGCAACAAAGGTGTTAGGAAAGCTAGAGCTCTCCTAACCAATTCTAGAAGCAAAGTCACACAAACCTATGCCACTTGTACTTTAGGCTACAAGGGAGCTCCTACACATGCTAGTAAGCAAAAACACAAAGCCAACTAAGCTCACTAGCAATGCTCAATAACCAGGCAACCAATGCCAAATTAGAGAGCGCAATTACTTAGCTACACAAACTAAGCAATGTGACTAACAAGGTTACACAAACCAAATTAGCCACACAAGGGAGCTACTTCTATGCTACACAAGCAAGAAGGTAACTAGCAAGCTACACAAGCTAACTAATTACAAAAGCAACAACACAATCTCAATGTATATGAAAGTAATCGCAAGCTTGTGTAACAGGGATGCAAACCAACAGGAAGAACAAGGATGACACGATGATTTTTCTCCCAAGGTTCATGTGTTTGCCAACACGCTAGTCCCTGTTGTGTCGACCACTCACTTGGTGGTTCGGTGGCTAATTGGCATCACCCGCCAAGCCCGCACGTCGGCCGCCGCAAGAACCTACCCCAGAAGTGAGGGTATCTCAATGACACGCTTTACTAAAGTTGCTCTTTGTGGCTCCCACAGGGCGAGCACAATGCCCCTCACAAAGCACTTCTCCGGAGCGCCGCACAAGCTTCTTGCGGGCTTCGACGAAGACCACCACCAAGCCGTCTAGGAGGTGGCAACCTCCAAGAGTAACAAGCACCACCGGCTTGCAACTCGATCACCTAGTGCCACTCGATGCAACCTCATGATGCAATCGCACTAGAATCGCTCACAAGAGGGAATAAACATTGAGTACGAGAATGTACTCAGCTAGACTTACCCATCGGAAACCAAAATAATTGACACCAAGGATCATGCATATCTTAATTTAGTGGATCTGGCTGACACTTTCTTTTTTAGGAAAAGCATAAGTAATAATGGTCAACTCTTAACCTGAGCTAGCAGTGACTTTTAGCCATTAACCTATCATCTATATTAGCACCTGTACTAAGCAATCACTTGATTAAGATGCAAACATTATTAACCATAGCAGGTATGAACTGTGGCAACATTATCATCATTCTCCATTTAACCATATCATTTAATTAAGTGAATCTATGTTGCCGCTGCTCAGTTGAAGGGTTGAGATGGTGGACTAGAGGGGGGGGGTGAATAGTCTTTTCTAAAATTAATCATGTCGGCTAACCGAAACAAGTGTGGAATTATAACTATCGGTCTAGCCAAGACTATACCCCTCTATCTATGTTCACTAGCACCTTGCGAAGATACTAATCAAGCAACAAAGGTGCCAGGCTAGCTAGAGCTCTCCTAACCAATTCTAGAAGCAAGGTCACACAAACCTATGCCACTAGTACTTTAGGCTACAAGGGAGCTCCTACACATGCTAGTAAGCAAAAGCACAAAGTCAACTAAGCTCACTAGCAATGCTCAATAACCAGGCAACCAATGCCAAATTAGAGAGCGCAATTACTTAGCTACACAAACTAAGCAATGTGACTAACAAGGTTACACAAACCAAATTAGCCATGCAAGGGAGCTACTTCTATGCTATACAAGCAAGAAGGTAACTAGCAAGCTACACAAGCTAACTAATTACAAAAGCAACAACACAAGCTCAATGTATATGAAAGTAATCGCAAGCTTGTGTAACAGGGATGCAAACCAACAGGAAGAACAAGGTTGACATGATGATTTTTCTCCCGAGATTCACATGTTTGCCAACACGCTAGTCCCCGTTGTGTCGACCGCTCACTTGGTGGTTCGGTGGCTAATTGGCATCACCCACCAAGCCCGCACATTGGGCGCCGCAAGAACCTACCCTAGAAGTGAGGGTATCTCAATGACATGCTTTACTAAAGTTGCTCTTTGCGGCTCCCGCGGGGTGAGCACAATGCCCCTCACAAAGCACTTCTCCGGAGCGCCGCACAAGCTTCTTGCAGGCTTCGACGGAGACCACCACCAAGCCATCTAGGAGGTGGCAACCTCCAAGAGTAACAAGCACCACCGGCTTGCAACTCGATCACCTAGTGCCACTCGATGCAACCTCACGATGCAATCGCACTAGAATCGCTCACAAGAGGGAATAAACATTGAGTACGAGAATGTACTCAGCTAGACTTACCCGTCGGAAACCAAAATAATTGACACGAAGGATCATGCATATCTTAATTTAGTGGATTTGGCTGACACTTTCTTTTTGTGGAAAAGCATAAGTAATAATGGTCAACTCTTAACCTAAGCTAGCAGTGACTTTTAGCCATTAACCTATCATCTATATTAGCACCTGTACTAAGCAATCACTTGATTAAGATGCAAACATTATTAACCATAGCAGGTATGAACTATGGCAACATTATCATCATTCTCCATTTAACCATATCATTAAATTAAGTGAATCTATGTTGCCGCTGCTCAGTCAAGTTCTCACTATCCGAGAGAGACGGCGATTCGAATCGATTCCTATCTAGCTAGAGGGGTATTCCTAACACAAACCCTGCTTCCCCCATCAGGGTCGCAAACAAGTCACCTTTGGTACAATTCAGGAATCGCGGGTACGATCAGTGCTGCAAAACCAAAGAACCACTCTGCCATGAGTGCTTGGTGACTTAACCCACCCTTGGGCTCACGCCAATGGTTCTCCACACATCCTTACTGCCATCTAGATTGCGACAAACTATTCGTGCTCCCAGCCTGAATTGAGCTACTAGGCTTCACGGTTGGAACGACTTATCTAGCCGGCTAAGTGTTAAGCTACGTTCAACATGACATGAGGACATACAGCGTATCAGTCCTTAAACGACACAAATGCAGTCACTATGTTCAAACCTACAAAAGACTCCACCCGGTCTTAGTTCATTATTAACATGGTTCTTTTCCACGATAGCAAATATAGCCAACCATGACCTGCCTCATCCTAAAGCTCATAGGTGATAGGAAATCACCCGACTTCTACCGCACTAAGCATGGCTAAGCATTTAACCCATTCCTGAACTTACATAGGATTCAAGTGCGATATCTGGACAAGGATAGATATATAATGCAACAATTGGTTCCAACCAATTCCTATACTTAATGCATCATCAACAATAAAAGATACTCAAGATATTTGTAAAAACATGGGAGACTTAATATGCTACAGGGCTTGCCTTTTAGGAAAGAGGATGGGCGGTGGTCGGGGCACTCGGGCAACTCCTCCTCGGCGGCTGCTTCGTCGGTGGCCTGAACCTCAGGCTCCTCCTCCTGGCTCACTCCCTCGAACTCCAGAAGCGTCACTCCCTCCGGCACACCTATTGCATGTGTGCGCAAGATAAATATCATGGATGCACATGAACGAAGATAGGGATGCTCGGGGAATGCACATGCTTACTGCAGTCCGCATATTCAAACTTAAGCTCTATTCAAATCACTTTAACTTACCAAGTTTATACAACCTAATGTACAATTGCTCATCTTCAGTTAAGGACCTAGCACCAGCACCTAAGCATGTTCTCAAGTTAGGCTAGCATCTAAACAAGAACATTGCAACAAAGCATACACACAACATTTGTATTTCAGCGAAACAGGAACCATACAGTGGTACAGTAAACTGATCATAACCGGAGATCTACAAATCAAAATGATAAGCAACAAGACAATTTGGAAAGCTTATGAAATTGCCTACAATTCATTTTCAGACCACAAGGCATGATTCCAACCTTTACTAGGTTGAATTTACATAACTACATAATCAGGTCCAAACAAGACAGAGAGCAAGCAAAACTGTGATTTGATTTTGAACGACTGTAACTCCTAAACTACTTGGCCAAATGCCACCAAATTTTAACAGGAGCTAGATACATAAGTTATCTACAACTTTTGTATTCACCACTTTCCTAGAAAACCAAATTATTATGGTGAACTTTGTAAAGTTCCCAGAACTGTCCAGAAAGACATAATGCAAGAAAATAATTATTAACTTATGTGGCAAACATATAAATTGACAAAACCAACTTTACTAACTCATCACACATATCACAAAAACACCAGAAATTAAGGTGTTCATCACCAATTCATTTCTTTTAATGCCGTTCTTAATTTATCTAATTATTTAAGAGGAATAATAAACATATATGAAAACTGCACCATTTAATCTACAAAAGTTACAGTAGGTATTACATGCTCCAAGTACGCTACTGTAAAAATTTCACATCATTTGAACAAGTATAACATCCTACACAAAAATGACAAGGCATAAAGGCTTAAAATAACATAAATAGGAAACCCTAGTGAAAACTGCCAAGCAATAGATTTTATATTTTTCTTCACATCCTTAAGGTACTAGGACAACCTCCAATAAATTTCATGGTCATTGGATTCATAGATTAATTATTAAAATTTACACAAGGATCATCTAATGATAAAAGGAAAATCTATAACTCAAAAACTATTTATGCACTGACTCTAAAATTTTTACCAGAGCTTCTTCTCATCAAGAAGAGCTCACCATCCAAATTTCATAATTTTTGGAGCAAAGGAACTCTAGATATTAATTAAACAAGTTTGCATCTATTTAAAAACACATTTCAAGTTTCAATTTAATTCTTCCAGAAACTCTACTACAAGTGCTAATATTATATTTTTCCTAAATACTACACTTCACCAAGATCCTAACAAAATTGGAATCACCCAATTTGGATCTACAAAACTAGAGATATAAATTTTACAAAACAACATTCAAATCTAAAATATTTGAACTATCTTCCTACTCTAAGTCACAGACAACCGGGGCCACCGGTCAGCCAGGTCCACGCGTCATAGACACAAAAATAGAGGAGCCAACGTGGACCAGGGTGGGATCGACAGAGCTCACCGACGGTGGCTTCTCCAGTGAAACTAACCCTACCACGGTGTTCCCCTCTCTCTCCCGCACCTATACATGTAGGTGGTTGGGGCTGAGGTGCACCGGAGACGATGGTGTGCCGACCGGCTTCAGCCATGGTGGGTCCAGGCGAGAGGCTCTACAGCACCATGGTGATCAGGTGAAATGATTAGTGCTAGCCAAGGGTTAGGGGATGCTCACGGGACACCTAGCCATGGAGAGGTCCGCACGGCGGGGAGCGCGCAATGGCATTGTTCGTCGTTTTCAACGCCGGTGAGGTCACGGCTCGTCGTGAGGTCAGCACCTAAGCTAAAGGACACCCTAAGCTAGTACTATCATGAAGAAGGAAAGGGAATGGGTGAAGGCATAGAGCGATGGTGAGCTCGCCGTGACGGCGGTCAAGGAGGCAGTGAACTCTGGCTAGGGAAAAAATGGCGAAATCCGCCCTCACCGTAGCTCGTTTGGTCCAGATAACATGTCGAGCAAATAGGGAGGAAGATAGCGGAGCTTGGGGCTAGCTAGAGGCAGCAATTTTGTGGTGGCGAGGGAGCTAGGCGATGGTGATGCACTTGGCAGCAATGGCGGAGGCGCGGCGCTCGGCTTTTGGCAAACTAGCGAGGCGAGGAGGCGCGGATGAAGTGAGTAAGCGAGCCAACGGGTGCGTGGCGTCTTCATGGTAGCAATAGCTAGACTGGTAGGGGCTGCACTAGTGTACGACCACCACTTGGCGAGCTTGGCCTGACGCCGGTCGGCCACTGTGCCGGACTGAATTTTTGATTCAGTGCTCAACGGTGTCGACTGACAAGGTGAGTTCATCGCTCCATATCTGCTAAACCATGATGATCTAGCTCATGGCGTAGTTTACAAAGTTGGAGATCTAAATGGGGACTACAACTTTTACAATTGGGGCTTGAGCTGGCTCAGCTTGGTTTGGGAGATATAAGGCTCCAAACATCGACACATGAAACTAAAAATCAGTTCCAAGACTTAGAAAAATTCTAAGTCTCCAACTAACCCCCAAAACTGACTTATGGGCCATTTTTTAGCATGTTATGCACATTTTCATGAGATGGTCATAAAATAACTTTTGTTCCTTATAAAATTTCCTACAACTTTGCTTAAGGTTGCTTAGACATGCAAACACTCTAACTTGTACTTTTTAAATAGTCAAACAAAAGAGCTCTAGGGGTCAACACAAGTCAAACTATTACTTAGAAACATAATTAGGCAATATGGTCGACATGAACATTGTTCCTAATGACATTCTAAGTGTAGCTAAGTTGTTTAAGAGGATAATTAGCCACACCACACATTGATCACACAAAAATCAAGCATCACATGTGTTGAAACAAGGAAGAACAAGTGAGATGTTACTTTTGTTTCAAAGCCATGTTTCAACAATCCAAGCTCATGAATGGATGAATGATGCTCATGTTTATGAAATGCCAGTGCAAATGTGGAAGCCAAACACCTAGGGTGTTATAGCCCTCCCCCTTATAAAAATCTCGTCCCAAGATTTAACAAGCGTACCATTGTTGATAGAATTCCTTATAACCTTCCCTCAAATAATCTTCTCTTTCCCAAGTTGCATCGCGTTCACTACCCTGATTACTCCACATAACCTTATAAAACTTGACCACCTGACTCCAAGTCACTCGCTCATGAGTGTCAATTACTCGGACTAGTTTTTCTTCAAAAGTCAAATCAGATTCTAACTTGATATCCCCCAGTGGAACGCTCTCTTCAGGGACACGAAAACATTTCTTCAACTAGGATACGTGAAAGACATTGAAGATAGCACTTATCTCAGGAGGTAATTGGATCTTGTATGCTACCTTACCACTTTGTCTAATGATTTGAAATGGACCGACATATCTCGGCGCAAGCTTTCGCTTCACACCAAAGCGTTGGACACTCTTCCTGGGTGAGACTTTCAGATCAATGAAGTCTCCAACTTCGAACTCGATAGGTTTTCTATGACGATCAGCATAACTTTTCTGCCTAGCTTGAGCTATGGCCATATGGGCTTGGATAGTACAGACTTGTTCTTCAGCTTCTTGAACAAAATCAATTCCATAATATCTCCTTTCACCGGCTTCAACCCAATTCAACGGGGTTCTACACTTTCGGCCGTACAAAGCTTCAAACGTTGCCATCTTGATACTCTCTTGATAGCTATTATTATAAGAGAATTCAGCTAGGGGAAACCATTTTTCCATGAACCCTTAGATGAGATGACACACGCTCTCAACATATCTTCTAAGATTTGATTCACTCACTCAGTTTGCCCAAAGGTTTGCGGATGATAGGCGGAGCTTCTTACTAACTTAATTCCCAATAACCCATGTAAGTGCTCCCAAAAGCGAGAAGTGAACTGTGGTCCTCTATCAGACACAATAGTGCGAGGTATCCCATGAAGTTGGACTATCTGATTGAAGTATAACTCAGCATAGTCAGTTGGACGGAAATCTACGCAAACAGGAATAAAGTGTGCAGACTTGGTTAGACGGTCTACAATCACCCTAATAGAGTTAAAATTCCTCTGAGTAGTAGGAGTCAAACAATAAAATCCATACTTATCTCCTCCCATTTCCAACCTAGAATAGAGAGTGGCTGAAGCAATCTAGCTTTTATGTGCACAGCTTTAACCCGACAACAAGTGTCACACCTAGCTACATAAGCGGCTATCTCTTTCTTCATCTTGGTCCACCAAAAATGAGGCTTCAAATCATTATACATTTTGCTACTACCAGGATGAACAGATAATTTAGAGGAATGTGCTTCAGATATGATTTGATTTCTAAGCTCTCTATCCTTTGGTACCACTAACCTATCCTTGAACCATAACATGTCATTTTCATCTACCCAAAAATGCTTGGTTTCTTGCTCTTTCATCTTGCGCTTGATGTGGAACACACCTAGATCTGTCTTCTGTAGCTCCATAATTCGACTCTGTAGAGTACAACTAACAGTGATGTTGTGAAGGACTGCAGGATGTAGGAGTTTTGACAAATGGAGGTCACTTTCAATCAAAGAGTGGCAATGAGATTTCCTGCTTAAGACATCCACAACGATGTTTGCCTTGCCAGGATGAAAGTGCACTTGGAGGTTATAATCCTTGATCAACTCGAGCCATCTTCTCTGACGCATATTCAACTTAGGTTGAGTGAAGATGTACTTAAGACTCTTATGATCAGTGTAGATGTGGCACACATTGCTAAGCAAATAATGTCTCTAGACCTTCAAAGCATGAACAACTGCAGCGAGTTCTAAGTCATGCATAGGATAATTCACCTCATGCTTCCTCAGTTAGCGAGAGGTATATGCAATGACTCATCCTTCTTGCATAAGAACACCTCCTAGACCTGTGCCGGATGCATCACAAAACACATCAAAAGGTTTCTCGATGTCGGGTTGCGCCAAAACTGGAGCCAAAGTTAGAAGGGTTCATAGGGTGTGAAAAGCCGCATCACACTTGGAAGTCTAGACAAACCTCATGTCTTTTTGCAGCAATCGAGTCATAGGCTTGGCTATTTTAGAGAAGTCTAGGATGAAGTGACGATAATAACCAGCCAACCCCAAAAAACTCCAAACCTCATGCACCGAGATTGGAGCCTTCCAGTTCAACACTTCCTACACCTTGGTGGGATCCACCATAATTCCACCTTCGGCCAACACGTATCCAAGAAAAGGTACTTCACGAAGCCAGAATTCACACTTGCTGAACTTTGCATAAAGCTTGTGTTCACGCAATCTAGTGAGAACCACTCGCAAATGTTCAACGTGATCTTCTTCATTCTCAGAATAGACCAAGATATCATCTACGAATACCACCACAAATTTGTCCAACTCAGGCATAAACACCGAATTCATCAAATACATGAAGTGTGCGGGGGCATTGGTCAATCCAAAAGACATAGGAGAATACTCATAAAGACCATATCTTGTAGAGATGGCATTTTTTGGAATATCCTTAGGTCGGATTTTGATTTGATGATAATCATATCTCAAATCAATCTTGGAAAAGACTTTTGCTTTAGACAACTGATCAAATAAGATATCTATGCATGGCAGAGGGTACTTATTCTTGATTGTGACTTTATTCAAAGGCCTATAATCTACACACATGCATAGTGATTGATCCTTCTTCTTCACAAAGATAGCCAGACACCCCCACGGAGACGAACTAGGACGGATAAGGCCTTTCTTTAGAAGTTCATTCAACTGGGTCTTAAGTTCGGCTAGTTCATTGGGAGGCATTCTATAAGGTCTTCTAGATATGGGCGTTGTACCAGGTAGCAACTCTATCTTGAACTCCACATCCCGATCCAGAGGCAATTTGGGCAAATCATTAGGAAAAACATCTGGAAAATCTCACACTACTGGGATATTTGCAATAGCCTTTGCTTGCACCACATTTGCCGCACAAGAGAGATTGATGTCCCTAGGTAGTTGCACTAGAAAACCTTCCTAATTACTAGGATCTCTGAGCATGACTACTCTAGTCGATGTATCAATAAGCACCCATGACTGCTCATCCAATTCATTCCCAATATCACATCAGTACCTAGCCTCGGTAAAACTATGAGATCCACCTGATAACTTCGTCCCTCTACCTCAAGTTGCACACCCCCAACAACTAGCTTTGTGGGGATAGTACCACTAGCAGCCCTAATACAATAACCCTCACCCTCTACAGTGCATTTTTTCTGATTAAACTTGGAGGCAAATGCGGGGCTCATAAAAGAATGTGAAGCACCTGAATCAAATAGTACAACTGCAGGGTGTTGATCAACCAGAAACTTACTAGTAGTGACTACCTCTCCTGAAGGAATATCAGCAATATTAGTGTAGTTCACCTACCCCTGGCGGCCACCTTGGTTGTTATTCTTCTTGGGATAAGGACACTTCCTTGCCAGTGACCTGGATTGTTGCAGTTCTAGCATGGCATGTTGCTTGGAGGAACATTGGAGCTGCCTTGACTAGTAGTGCCCTTTAGAAGAGCAACTGTAAGTCTTGTGAAATCCAGTCTTGCCTAGATTCTTCTTCAATGGTGGGCAGAACTTAACAGCTGATGCTGGAGGATGGAATGGAGCCTTAGATGTGACTGGAGCTTTGGACTGTGAGGCACCCGCCTCATAGACTCTCTTGCGATTCTTTAAAGTGGCATAAATAGCATTATTGTTTTCTTGAGATAAAGCATCACTAATAAACTCATTAAAGGTAGCACACTTACAATTTCCCATAGTCTTCATCAATTTGGGGCTTAGTCCCCATTTGAAACTAGCGATCTTCTTGGTACCAGTGTTAACAAACTCAGTAGCATACCTTACAAGGTTATTGAAAGCTTGCAGGTATTCATTCAAGCTCTTGTTTCCCTGTGTTAGCTTCATAAATTCAGTGTGCTTGATTGCCATGAGACCAAGAGGAATATAATTTCCCCTAAAAGTAGACTTGAATTGATCCCAAGTGATTTGGGCGTCAGCGGGCATAGTGGACCGATGATGACTCCACCAAATACTAGCTGGCCCATGCAGTTAGTGAGATGCATACTCAGTCTTCAACACCTTAGTCAAGCGAAGCAGACGGAATTTCTGCTCAAGAGTGTTCAACCACTCATCAGCTTGTAGGAGCTCTTCAGCCTCCTTGAAGATCGGTGGTTTAGTGTCAAGGAAATCTTTGAAGTCACTACACTGATTTGGTTTAGGTCCTTGGCGTGCACCACGGCCATCATGATTTGCAATCGTGTGGAGAGCCTCAGCCATAGTGTGCTGTCCTTCAGCAAGGATTGCCATCAATTCCACTAGTGTGGGTGGTGGTGGCGGTGGGAGATCATCATCATCACCAGCCGCACCAGTGGAACAAGTGTGAGGCATCTGCAACAATGCGCAACCAGCAATTATTGGTGATGTTAGCACATTGGAGAGGAACAATGTAATTCTGCCAAACTGAATTTACTAGAGAGAATGTAAAATTCATGCAATAAAACAGAGACAATAATTCATTCTTTGATCACCACATCATCAATAGATTACTAGCGCCATTCGTAGTGCATTACAACATGCCAAGTTTTAAAATCCACCAACTAAGATAAGCATCCCGAAGGGAGCGGATTAAGGTACATTACATGCCAAGTTCAAAGTAAAAGATACATCCAACATCCACCACAGTACTTGGTCCATTACACAAATGGCTGCAAAACCCTAACTAGTGAGACTTGCTACCTAACTACTCATCGAAGTAGTCACTGTCCACATCAGAAATGCCCTAGACTTCTTTAGGGTCATTCTCTTCCTCTTCCTCTTCATTTGCAGGTTCAGCTACATTGACATCAATCTGCATGTCCTCTTCTTCTTCATCGGCCTCAATCACTTGAGGTCCAAGATTTGGGTAAACTAGTGGAGGGTGAGGAATAGGAAACAAGTGGTTGTTTAGGTGATGGTATTCAACCTGAAGCTCCTCTAGCTGCTCTTGGAGCTCATTCTCCCTTTGAAAAGCATTGTGGTTAGCCATAATCCATCTCTGACGCCTTTGTTCTGCTAACTCCAGAGCTACATCTCTATGACGGGTCACACGGTCCAACTCCTGTACTACCTCATCTCTCTCTATGGTGAGGTTCATAAGCTGGTTATGAATCTCATCTCTCTCACATGCTGCTTGCCCCACTGCTGTAGACGATAATTTACAATGTCCCAAATCTCATCTACCTCTAGCTGAGCTTGCACACATGCCTCCGTCCTACAGTGATACTTGCGGGCATGCAACCTGAACTTGTGCTGGGATGCCATTGCCTTGCTAGCTTCTTCTAATACTCTAGAGAGTGTGTCCTGCCTGACTCAACAAAGCTTCAAGATGGCCATCATAGCACTCATTTTCACATTGTTGCTCTGAACACGTTCACCACAGCCTCGAACCAAGGCCTGGCCAGCTTCTTGAGTCCACTCAGCATCTATAGGAGCCACTCGAGGAATGGATGTAGCTGGTCCACCCACCAATTCATCTCTGAAACTCTGTGCTATGTCCATAAGCACATCAAGGGCAGCAACTTGCGTGGCTTCCCATGGGCTTTGCCCATCCGACTCGGTGCTCCACCCACGCCATAGTGGTCTCGTGGGGTTCTGCGGCACCACCAAGGTCACATTATACCATGGCACATCTCCAAATGGCACTGTTTGCACCCACGTGTAACGGGGCGCCTCCGAGTACCCAACTAAGCTTAGCACCCTCTAGAGCAAGGTAGGTGTACCAAAATGGTCCAAAAAGGTGCTACTATGAGGAGGAAACATGGGCACGACCATCTGTATCAAAAGGGATGCAACTCTCGTGAGAGGATTGTTTTTCAAGGTAGGCATAAGCAAGTTATAAGGGAGGGAGTACTGCAATATGAATGACATGAGTGAATATGATGCATGCACGTTCCATATGTCCTCACAAACCTAAGAAAAGTTAAGTTCTGGCACAATATACGGTGGCATACACATGTTCTCTCAAATAGCAGAAACTAGTCGATCTACATGGTGCGTTGTTAGCGTACCTACAGAAAATTTCATTGTAGCCCAACCCAATAAGATATAATGCTAACAATGAAAGTAGTAAACTAAGATACTCCATATATACATCCCTGGATATATATACTTTGGTATCCAAAACTACCTGACAGATATACCCACAATTAAGTACCTTCATATGTACATGTATGAAACATGTACATATTCCAGTAACCACAACTAACTCTCCCCTAGACCGACAGTTGGACAGTTATGCTCTCACAACTCACACTTACCTTGGCGTAGAGGCAATTGATCCATACATTACCATTCAAGCGAATGACACCCATGCAATAGCACGCTGCATGGACGATGAAATAGAAACAATCACTTTTCCCTAAGTTAGTAATTATATAAGCCACCTAAAAGTCCTTAGTGGGCTACAAGGGATGTGATCACCAGCATACTATAGAATTTCAGATTTTGAAGCACCTATATATAACTATAAGTTGAAAAACCATTTTTGCAACAAAAGCTTTTGTTTTTAAATACCCATATGACATGTTTAGTGTTGAATCTAGCTCTGATACTAGCTCTCATAGAACCGTCCAATTTATAAGAGCACAAGTACAAAAATGATCACCGAAACGATCAAATTCTCGCACTTGAGCCCATACAAACCCGGTAGTCAACTAAAACCACGAAGGATTTCAAACCAACTTGCATACAACCAAGATCACAGTAATTCAACATAACACATCACATGTTACAACATTTCACAAATAGTTTGCAGATAGATTACAACACATCAGAGTCATAGTTATTACAAACCAAGTCTTGTAAAGTAGTGGAAGCAAATAGTTTAACTCACACACACGAGTTCAAATACAAGTACCAGCTTGCCGATCACATCCCACAAAAGCATTTGGATAAGATAAACAGAGATCATGCCCATGATCTAGTCTTCGTCACCCACCGGGTGGAGACAGTACTTATAGAAGCCCTGATAAAGAAGGTCATCTGCAACAAGAGGGAATAAACCCTGAGTATGAGAATATACTCAGCTAGACTTACCCATCGGAAACCAAAATAATTGACACCAAGGATCATGCATAGCTTAATTTAGTGGATCTAGCTGACACTTTCTTTTTGTGGAAAAGCATAAGTAATAATGGTTAACTCTTAACCTGAGCTAGCAGTGACTTTTAGCCATTAACATGTCATCTATATTAGCACCAGTACTAAACAATCACTTGATTAAGATGCAAACATTATTAACCATAGCAGGTATGAATTGTTGCAACATTATCATCATTCTCCATTTAACCATATCGTTAAATTAAGTGAATCTATGTTGCCGCTGCTCAGTTGAAGGGTCGAGATGGCGGACTAGAGGGGGGGTGAATAGTATTTTCTAAAATTAATCGCGTCGGCTAACCGAAACAAGTGCGGAATTATAACTATCGGTCTAGCCAAGACTATACCCCTCTATCTATGTTCACTAGCACCTTGCAAAGATACTAATCAAGCAACAAAGGTGCCGGGCTAGCTAGAGCTCTCCTAACCAATTCTAGAAGCAAGGTCACACAAACCTATGCCACTAGTACTTTAGCCTACAAGGGAGCTCCTACACATGCTAGTAAGCAAAAGCACAAAGCCAACTAAGCTCACTAGCAATGCTCAATAACAAGGCAACCAATGCCAAATTAGAGAGCGCAATTACTTAGCTACACAAACTAAGCAATGTGACTAACAAGGTTACACAAACCAAATTAGCCATGCAAGGGAGCTACTTCTATGCTACACAAGCAAGAAGGTAACTAGCAAGCTACACAAGCTAACTAATTACAAAAGCAACAACACAAGCTCAATGTATATGAAAGTAATCCCAAGCTTGTGTAATAGGGATGCAAACCAACAGGAAGAACAAGGTTGACACGATCATTTTTCTCCTGAGGTTCATGTGTTTGCCAACACGCTAGTCCCCATTGTGTCGACCGCTCACTTGGTGGTTCGGCAGCTAATTGGCATCACCCACCAAGCCCGCACATCGGGCACCACAAAAACCTACCCTAGAAGTGAGGGTATCTCAATGACACGCTTTACTAAAGTTGCTCTTCGTGGCTCCCGCGGGGCAAGCACAATGCCCCTCACAAAGCACTTCTCCGGAGCACTACACAAGCTTCTTGCAGGCTTCGATGGAGACCACCACCAAGCTATCTAGGAGGTGGCAACCTCCAAGAGTAATAAGCACCACCGGCTTGCAACTCGATCACTAGTGCCACTCAATGCAACCTCACGATGCAATCGCACTAGAATCGCTCACTCACATAATCGGATGATCACTATCAAGTATGTGTGAGATGGAGGGCTCCCAAGCACTCTCAAGCATGGACACAAAGTCCCCCGAGGTGCTCAACACCAGCCATGGCTGAAGGCCACTTCTATTTATAGCCCCAAGGGCCAAACTAGCCGTTACCCCCTTCACTGTGCGTTTTTTGGGGTGACCGGACGCAGCACCAGACGTTGCACTGGACGCACCGATCGTGCATACTGGACGTGTCCGGTTGCTATACCAGATGTGTCCGG
>NW_027097393.1:0-60000 GCF_019320115.1 Miscanthus floridulus
CGTGGCAGGCAGCCCACTAGCCAAGCAAGGACAAAGTGTAGGTACAAATGTATAGTGCTAGAATAGAATCTCAAGACCAAGAGGAGGAGGGCGGGGCGCCGTTATGGCATGACATGACATGAGGCCATGAGCATAAAGGAACTGAAGACAAGAAGAAGGTTCAAGGGACGGAACAAACCTGAGCTGAGGCCCCCAGCGCGCTGCCGCAACAACGGTGTTAATAAAACTATACAAATAAAACCAATGCTTGTTAACAAAAGCTTGGATTACTTCCTCTTTGGTACATTCAATTGTCATATTTGTTAATAAAACCATACAAATAAATATGTGTATGTTCCTTGTGATATGCCTTGTTTCATGTTATTCTCATCAGACTCGTCAAAAAAATCAATGCTTCAGGGAAGGCAAGGCAAGTCAATCACAATCAGAACTTCCAGGAAGCGAGGTCTGTCATGGTAGAATACCTGAAAATGATGGACCCAGCAATCCAGCCCCAAGAACAATATGGGGCGCGGGTCGTCGGCGTGCGGGGGGTGGGTGCTGGGGGCCAGACGCGGGACGCCGGGGGTCGGCGCGCGGGGGCGGGCGCCGGGGACCGGGTGCGGGTGTCAGCGTGCGGGGGCGGGCGCCGGGGGCCGGGCACGGGACGCCAGGGGTCAGTGCGCGGGGGAGGGCGCCGGGGGCCGGGCGAGGGACGCCGGGGGTCGGCGCGTGGGGGCGGGCACCGGGGACCGGGTGCGGGTGTGGGCGGGCACGGGACCGGTGGCAGAAACCCTAGGCAGCCTGACGGCGTCGGAGGAAGAAGACAACGCCCAGACGATGACTCCCGTGCGCTTCCTCCTATTTATACTAGGTACCATTTGTAGGGGTAGTTCCTGATCCAGCCACCCCTACAAATGCATTTGTAGGGGCGGTTCCTGATCTAGCCACCCCTACAAATGCATTTTTAGGGGCGGTTCCTGATCCAAACCGCCCCTATAAATATTTTCTATTTTTTAAATTATAAATTCTATATTTTTTATATCATAAAAACACAAAGTAATATAAAAAAATTGTGTATATACACAAATATAATATTTTGTATTATTCTATATATGAAGAAATATATATATAAACAATTATAGTCAAAACAATATAGAAAACAAAAAAAAACAAAATTAAAAATTTGAATTTTAAAACTTCAAATACAATTTTATGACGTTAAATGAAATAAAATGAAAATGTTGTAAACATAAAAGTTGTATAACTCATCAACATGTACAACTTTTATTTTGGTCATCTTGTCATGTCACTTTGTTTGAATGATTCAAATTTTGAAATTCAAATAAATTCAACTTGAAACAATATTTTGAAAGAGTAAATGATTTCACATGAAAAACTCATGAATACCAAAGTTGTAGAACTCAATAATATGTACAACTTTTATTTTGATCATATTTTCATTTGACAAAATTTGAACTGTTCAAATTTTGAATTTCACTAAATGACAACTTCAAACAAGATTTTGAAACCTTAAATGATTTCAACAATAAAAGTCGTGAACATAAAAGTTGTTGAACTCCTCACTATCTACAACTTTTATTTTGGTCACTTCTTCATGTGACAAAGTATTAGTAAACATTGTTCATAAATTCACATGACTCATAGTTTCATGAACTATACAAGAAACATGTTGATTTGTGAACAATGTTTACTATCACTTTGTCAGATAAAGAAATGATCAAAATAAAAGTTATAGATCTTGATGAGTTATACAACTTTGGTATTCATCACTTTTTCAGCTCAAAAACATTTAGTGGTTGAAAATCTCGTTTGAACTTGTCATTTTTTTAAATTTGAAAATTTGAAGTGCTCAAACTTTGACAAATGAAATTTTGTAGTAATAGAGTGGATGTTCAAATAGAGTCATCTAGATGTTGTAAATGGTAGTCTCACACACATGCATAAAATGTAGTCTCATACACATACAAAAATATATAGTCTTACACACGTACATAAATATATAGTCTCACACGCATGCATAAATAAAGTCTTACAAACACACACTTACATAAACACTCCACGTTCAACAACTAGCTAGCCCGCTGTAACGACTTTCCCTTGACACCTTTTCATTCCCATGGAATTATGTCTTTGGGGAGGTTCTTTTCCACAACACTGATCTTCTTAGGAAAGTCTGTGAATAACGGCATCTCATCGTAGTTATTGTAAGCTTCAACATTATCCACGCCATCAACTCCAATAATGTGTTGTTTCCCAGAGGCAACCACGTGCTTTGTCTTCTTCTTCGGGGGGAGGTTACTTTGTGGGTCAGACATATAGAAAACTTGTGCGACACGTGAAGCGAGCACCCAAGGGTTATCTTGGTAGCCTACATTCTCGAGGTCCAGGACTCTCAATTCGATCTTGTTCAGTTGGTGTTGTTTGATCCAGCGGCATCGAAACAGGGCCACCGTTATATCCCTTCCATAGTCAAGTTCCCATATCTCTTCAATGATGCCAAAGTATTGGATCTTTCGCCCTAATCCATCGAGAGCCTCTATTCGAACACTGCTGTTTTGGTTCACATATTTACTATCCTTTGCGTGGGTATAGTACATGTACCTATTGATGTCATAAGCATTCCAAGATGTCACTTGTCTCGATGGCCCCTCCGCCAACCTACTGATGGTAATAGAGTCTATGGTTTCTCTAGGTGGTATGTTTTGGTCCTTCAACCATGTAGTTAGTCGTTGCTTGTGCTGTTTCATGACCCAATCATCCGAACGGTCATTTCTCTCTGCCATAATGATAGCCAAGTGTTCATCAATATACTGTTGCATTAGTTGTGTACTCTGCAAGACACTGTAATGTGCCCGACTCACCTCTTTGTAATCATGGTCGATGAACACTTTTCTAGCACTGGTACCCTTCCCAGCCAGCCTACCCTTGTGACAAGAATCGGGTTTACCAATCCCTTTCTGTACTTTTAGGTACTCTTGACAGCACTCGACGACTTCTTCAGTACTGTAACCCTTTATCATGGAGCCCTCTAGGTATGCTCGATTATGCACGTATCAACTTAAAATCGACCTGAACCGCTCATAGGACCACATTTCATGCAAGTAGCAAGGGCCAAGCGCCTGCATCTGATGAACCATGTGAATCATGAGATGTGGCATTATATCAAAAAAAGCAGGAGGTAAACACATCTCCAGTTAGTTTTTGTGTCTCCACCACAAATTCATGTAGGTCACTCAACTCTTCCTTTCCAATCGTCTTCTGTGAGATCTTCGAAAAGAAGTAGCACATGCGGGTGATGGCCATTTTCAAGAACTCTGGCTTTATAGCCCTGATTGCAATAGGTAGAAACACTGTTAGCATCACATGGCAATCGTGAGCCTTGTAGTGTGTTATTGACAAGTCCTTCATCGACATTAGCTTCTTCACATTTGCTGAAAACCCAGTCAGGACTTTGATCCCCCTTAGGAAAGTGCATATAGCTCTCTTCTCGTCTGGTGTTAGGTTGAAGCACGCCGCGGGCAGAGTGTATTTTCCATTAGCCTCAGGTACCGGGAGAAGCTGTGGCATCACGTTTAGCTGCACCATGTCTTTCCGTGCTTTCAGACCATCCTTTGACTTGCCTGTGTCCATCAAGGTAGCAATGAGACTCTCAAAGACATTCTTCTGCACGTGCATAGCATCAATGGCATGGGGGACCTCCAAGTCTGGCCAATAAGGTAGATACTGAAAGAAGATCGATTGTTTCTTGAAAGGTACGCCTTCGACAGGAGGTGTGCTTTTATCTCTATTCGTCCCATCCGGATTCTTCTTTCCATAGACGACGCATATGTTTTCACCATTCTATACACATGTTCTCCATTATGACGTCTCTCCGGAGGGGGTTCAATCTCCGGGGCGTTGTCATAAAATCTAAAGAATAATTTGCTACGGTACTTGTGACTTGTCTTTAAGAAGCGTTGGTTCCTTAGGTAAACTATCTTCTTGGATGCATCCAGGTACACCCATGTAGTACCATCCAAGCAAACTAAGCATCCCATCTTCCCTTTGATCTGTCCAGACAAAGCAAACAGCATGGGGTAATCATTGGTAGTAACCAATATTATTGCTCTACATATGAAGTCCTCCTTTCGGAACGCATCGTACATCTGCTCCCCATGCCTCCATAGCCTCTCCATTTCTTGCATCAAGGGCTTGAGGAACACGTCTATATCAATGCCTGGTTGTTTAGGGCCAGAAATAAGAATAGTGAGGAGAAGGTACTTTCTCTTCTGACACAACCATGTTGAGATGTTGTACATGGTCAAGATCACTGGCCATGTGTTGTGGTTGCTCATCCTCTCATTGAAGGGATTCATTCCATCGGTGCTCAGGCCAAACCGTACATTCCTTGGGTCATCGCTGAATTCTTTGTGCTTCTCATCAAACCTTTGCCACTGACTACAATCAGTCGGGTATGCAATCTTATCATCATCCACCTTGCGCTCATCATCCCACCATGTCGTGAGTGCGGCTTCTTTAGGGTTTAGGAACATACGTCTCAAGCGGCCGGTCACTGGCAGGTACCACATTACCAGGGCAGGAATTCTTCTCTGCTTTGCATCGTTGCCTAATGGAGTGTCCTCTGGGGGCTGAGATTCTTGTACCACCTTTTTTGTACCCTTCTTATTCCTCTTTTTCCCTGTGGATGGTTTGTCCCCACCGTAAAGGTCATTGTTCTTGTACCGGCTGGCTCCACATCGGGGACATTTATCCAATGACTTGAACGTTTCGCCATGAAAAAGTATACAGTGGTTGGGGCATGCATGTATTTTTTCAACCCCTATTGTCAATGGACTTATGACCTTCTTCGCTTGGTATGTGTTGGCGGGAACTGAGTTTGGTTGTGGCAACACCATGACAGGAGATGCAATAGATCATTGAAACTACAGTCTGACCAGCCGTACTTAGCCTTCAGGATGAGCAGCTTAAGCATGAAACATAGCAATGTCCAATGTGTCGGACAACCCTTTTCAACACCATACACAGTCTCCTTCGATGCTTTTGTCACTCTTTCCAAATTTTCTAGACCTTTCGGGCTATTTAGTAAAATCTCTGGTCCAAGGGTTCGAATCATGTCATCTAAATCATCTTCAACTCCGACACGTGCTCCACCATCATTATTGGCACCATCTTCGTCGTTACCATCCCAACCACCAGCATCACCACCTTGTTCATTGCCAAACTCAAAATCCATTCGTGCATCAAGCTCTGCTAAATATTGGGACAGGGATTCTATGGTTTCGTCGTCGTATTTCTCCTCATCCTCGTCGTTAACAATAACCGTTTCACCATGATGAATCCATACTGTGTAGTCCTCAACAAATCCTCGCATAATCAAATGTGATCTAATAATAGTCACATCTGTCCATGCCATACGGTTCTTATAATCTTTATAGGGGCAAATAATTGTATTCTTATTCTCTTTCAATGTCGTTGCATGCTTCGTTGCGGCTTCAATAAATTTATCCACCTCTTCACGGAAACCTGCCTTGAACCTTAACGAACCATACATCCAAGAGTTCCTATACTCCATCTTTTACAACAACAACAAAACAAACATTAAAGGACTACTTATTGAGATATATATAAAAATGAATCAAAGTAATAATTATTTGAGAATAATTGTATATACCTCAGATATATATGAATATAAATCTAATATAATTACATGAAGCATACAAACACACCATGGTAGAGGAAAATTAATTAATGGCCCATTTATCCATAAATAATTAAAATACATATTTATTGATTACAATAAACAATTTCAAAGACAATAATTAGCAATAATTATACTTTACCCAATATCTTTCATACAAACCCTAGTCCAATTTTATCAAAAATAAATTCACAAAAACAAAATTAATAAAAAAACCAAACCCTAGATCTAGATCACATGCACATGAAACATCCATAAAACTAACTAATGGTTCACTAAAATCAAGAAACATAGACCAAATAAGGGTATGATCTTATTCCCCTCCCTAATTTACCCTAGTACATTTAAAAGTTAGGTCTAATTTGCTCATAAATAGCTCAAGCACCATAGAATAGAGAGAAAAACAAAACTCTAATTACTCACTAACCAACCATTAAAACTTCAAAAAAAGTGTGGAATAGTATTTTCTTACCTTCTACAACCTCTCCACCAAAGGATTTAAGACCAAAACCTTCCTCCTTAGTAGAGCAATTTTTGGGAGGTGCCCAAGGCCTCCCCACCTTTCTTTCACAGGTTGGAGTGAGTGACCCGAGGAGGAAGAAGGTGCTGCTTCTATTTTATATGGGAGCCATTTGTAGGGGCGGCTGGTGATTGAGTCGCCCCTATAAATTGGAGCTATAAATACGGGGCCATTTTTAGGGGCGGCTCAATTACCAGCCGCCCCTACAAATAAAATTTCCAGGGGCGGCTGGTGATTAAGCCGCCCCTACAAATCAGACCCCATTTGTAGGGGCGACTCGTAACACTAGCCGCCCCTGCTGTTCCATTTGTAGGGGCAGCTGGTGTCTGGGCACCCGAACACGCCACTGTAGGGGCGGCTCCATCACCAGCCGCCCCTACCAAAAAAAATTAAACCGTTGCTAAAAATCGTTTTCTACGTAGTAGACAAGTACCACCTGACGCGCTTCTGTGACCTGTGCGGGGAGAAGGTCGCCGGCAGCGGCTACAGCTGCCACCGGCGCCTCAGTGACTTCGACCTGCAGGAGGAGTGCGCCAAGTACCCCGAGACCCTGTGCTCCTTCTTCGCGCACCCGTGGCACGACCTCACCCTCGCCCGCACCGACGACGACGGCCGGCGCGTCTGCGACCTGTGCCGCGAGGAAGTCCCCGCCGGCGTCTTCCTGTACCGCTGCGGGCCGTGCGGGTTCGCCGTGCACCCGCGGTGCTCGCGCCTGCCGCAGACGGTGCGCAGCGGAGCTGCACCCGGATCACAGCCTGAACGCCTTGCGCGACGTGGGAACATGCGCGGCGTGTCGCGAGCTCTGTTTCGTTTGGGTCTACCGCTGCGGGCTGTGCAACTTCGACCTTCACATCGAGTGCCTGCACGGCGCCACGACCAGGCCCTCCACCACCACCACCATCACCACCAGCAGCAGCAGCAGCAAGGAAAAGGAGTCGACGCTGGGCGACAAAATTGTGGGAGTTCTTGCTCAGGACGCTGTGGAAGGTCTTGCTAAAACCGCAGGGGAGTCTCTAATGAATATGTTCCAGAACGAGTGAGATTTTTCGTGCAAATGTGGGCACTCACTTGCACAATTTCGACTAGTTTTCGATGAATATGTTTCTTCAGTTTTCCATGCACTTCCTGGAGTCCGGAGATTATGTACCTCTATGTATTACTTCCTCCGTTTCGAATCACAGTTTACCTTTATGCTAAATTAAATTGCTCAAACTTTATTCATGTTCATACAAAAACACACTAACATTTACAAGTTAAAATAAATTCACTAAATTGTCCACGAAAATATGTCATGATGATGTATCTGTTTCAACTTGTAGATGTTAATATACTTTTTCAAAAAAAAAAACATAGTTAAAGTTAGAGAAGTTCCCTGCCACAAAAATCATTTTAGGAGGCAGCGTCTCCATAAATAGCCATGCAGCCTCTAGCTAGGTAAATACCCGCATGTGAAAATTACTTATAAAAGGTTCTAAGGCGATCATCTTAAGATGTTATGTTTGTGAAAATAGATATTAATAGAGACCGACATTCTATCCATCTCTAACAATCGATTTTTAAATACAGACGCCTCAAGCTACCCATCTCTCAAAATAGTGTCACAAAAAATAATTCATAACTTTTTCATATAAATTTGGATGAAGATAAACTTTATATCAAAATAGTAACTCTTGATAAGATCTACAACTGTATAGTTGAGAAGTTTTTATTTTAACTCTTTAGAGTCCCAAAATATTGTTTTAAATTCATGAATTTTGAAATTAATTTTTTTTTTCTAAACAACCTGAGATGTTGACATGGTCTATAGGAAAGTTGTTCTTAGTACAATCTGTAACTTTGCAGTTGAAAAGTTTCTTATGTAAAGTCATTTAGATTCTCAAATATGTGTTCTAAGTTCATATATTTTGAAATATAAAATTTACAATTCCTAAACAACCTTGAATGTTCACATAATTAATACAAAAGTTATAGTGGCCGACCTGATCTACATAATTGGTGTAGACAAGTTTTTTATTTAAGTTTTTTTGTGTCTCAAATATTTGTCTAATTCACATATTTTTATTTTTAATTTTAATTTTTCAAGCAATCTCTGATGGAGGCACATCCTATACCAAACTTGTACCGTTTGACAGTGTACATGATGATGGTATGCCTCTGCTACCCCTACCTTGAGCTCCACATAAGCCAATAGTTTGTACCATGGTGAGGACATACATACTACCATGGTGAGCTCACATGCAGCCTGCCAGCGGCTTGACCGGCCCAGCAGCCAGCCTAGCTGGTCAGGCAAGGCACAGCAGCAGCAGCATGCCAGCAGCACAGGCAGCCGGCCTGGCTGGTTAGGGAGGCCGGCCAGGCCGGTTTGACAGAGAATGGCGCCATCTTTTTTCTTCTATTCTCCTATGAGTTTTGATACAACTTTCCATATAAATTTTCATTGCTATATTTATGTTATAAACATTGCCCAAAAGTCATTCCATGCTTCCGGGTCAGTTTTGATCGACAACACTTTGTTTCAATACTGTGTGTAGCCTGAGTTTGAAATTGGATCATTTAATTTCATATGTGAATTTGTTTCAAAAATTCCAGATGTGAACAAATTAAACAAGTCAATATTTTGGTTTATAATGGCTTTATTCAAATGCTTTGTTGATGTCTATTGAGTTTCTAATTATTAATGGCGCTACAATATTGCTTGCTGGGACCAAACCAAAAGCGTTGTAAAAATGGCTATTGACAACCACATTTTCTGTGGCAATATATCGTATAGCAACGAACAATCCTCGTAGCAATAGAGGTTGCGCCTTATAGCAATTCAACATTGAACGTGGCAATTGCACATGTTGCCACCACTTCTTGGTGTTGCCATATAAGTTTTGTTGCCACACTCGTCATGCGTAGCAATAGAGGGTGCATCGTATAGCAACCAAAGCTTGAATGTGGCAACATGTGCACTTCTTGGTATTCTGACATAATTCCTGTTGCCACACCCATTATGCATAGCAATAGCAGCTGCACCTTATAGCAACCAAACCTTGGGCATGGCAATTGCACATCATACCATCAATTCTTGGTGTTGCGACATAAGTCCGGTTGCCACACTCGATATGCGTGGCAATACATTGTGTTGCAACACACATTCTTCGTTGCTAGCGCACCATTTGCTATGACATGGGCATGTTGCCATTGCAAGGTCCAGTAACGCCCAGGCGTTGCAGTACTTGCTATTGCCACACATACAAACCGTAGCAAAACCTTAAGACTGCAATGGCCAGGTGTTGCAATTGCCAAAAGTATTTGCAAAACCGCCCAGCAAAACGATGTCCAAGGCTATACCCACAGTTGCACTTGCAATGCCTCGCAACGCCAAAGTCGTGTTGCTATTGGCAATATTGCAACCATTTTGGGTCTATTGCAACACATTTTGGGCGTTGCTACAGGGTGAAAATTTAGTAAGGGGCTAGGGGCCACGAAGCAGAGGCTTGGAGAAGCTAAAGCCATCAGAGCGCCTGATATCCTTCTTATGAGTGGAATCCGCCAACTCCTTGCTCCTGCAATAAAGCCAAAACCGAAGCAGTATCGAAGGTGTAGCAGGGCGTTGCATATGAATAGCAGAACAAATTTCATCCTTCAATCAGTCCACGAACCGCATAGCATAAAACAATGGGTTATTACAATCATAGGCGATCAGGTGATCAACAAGAGAAGAGAGTCTATCAATGTACTCTTGGACCGAACCCATTTGACGGATGTGAAACAGTTGGCGAATTAGAAGTTCATGTTCATCCTTCCCAAAGCACTCCAAAAACATCTGACAGAACTCATGCCACGATGGTGCACGCACTTGCAGTTCGACTGACTGCAACCAATGGGCAGTGGCGAAGGAAAGGTGCATAGTCACCACCCTGATCTAGACATGAGGCTGGACAGAATACATCTCAAAGTAGTCCTCACAACAGGTGATCCACATCTTCAGATTCTCCCCGTCGAACCCCGGAATGTTCATTTTCGGCAGCTTACTGCTCGAATAATGGGTACCCCAGTGCAGACGATAAGGATCATGAATGTTCCCCCTAGATCGCCCTCGATACGAACCCCCGACTCCGACCTTGAACTCAAGAACGAACGGTGTAACCCAAAATTGGGAAGGGGATGAATGGGATGGGGTTTGGGAGGATCGAACATACCCTTGACCGGAGGTTGAGTCAGTGACCCAGACCCCCCGGTGACTGTTGTCGACGCGGTGCCCATATAGGCTGATGACCGGGTTACAGCAGATGAAGTCGCCGCGGTCATCAATGGAGGTGGTAGGATGCTAGCTGTCGCGGCCGGCCCGGAGTTGAGCACCACTCGGCTCACCAACTTGCGTAGTGCCATCATCTCTAAGCGCAAATCCTCCATGGACGCGTCCGCTTTGCGAATTGTGCCCATCTCCGGGCGCAGCTCCTCCACGCTCGTATCCATCTTTGGCTTCCAGGTGTCGAACACCTTGGCGGCGTCCTCGACTCTGCCAAATTGGTCAGCGATCGAGTGCTCAACTGCACCGATCTGGTTCCCAACGACGTCTCCACCGTGCTGATCTGGCTCTCCAAGGACGATTTCACCGACTTGAGTTCCTCGAGGATGAGCTTGGTGTTGGGATCCATGGCGCCTAGTTGCTTGCGGAACCTAGTGAAGTGGTTGTGATCGATATGGTGGGACTCCAGAGACAAATCTGAACAATCGATCAACTACTCCTCTACCGATCGGATCAACCTCGGCAAGGACCTATGGGTTCATTCGTTCCACACGCTAGGCGCAGAACGGCGATCAACCTGCCATCGGGATCACAATCCGGAATCAAAGCAAGAGGAGAAGAGGAGCGATGCCGAGGAAAGACGGATCTGATATAGCTAGGGATCAGAATCGAGGAAGGGAAGCAGAGCACGGGGACGAATAGACGAAGTGTGTGTTCTTACTTCTTAGCAGATAACAGGACGGTTTACAATATTTGATAGCCTTTGTCTCCTAACGTCTCCGCTCTTATACAGAAGAGCACAACTGTCTCACGTCTCGGCTGTTGCCAGCTTAGTTGTTGGACCACACAGGGCCAAAAGTAACGCGAGTTCACCTTCCTGGGCCGGCTCTCTCATGGGCTCGACAACCCATCAGGTGACTTGTCCGCTCCATCGTCAGATACACCATCCAGGCTTGTACACGGCTCCTGATCACCATCTGACAACGCCTGATTGTCATGCTGCTGTACAGCCGGAGTGCTAACAGAAGCTTCAGTCTCCAGCGGCATCTGAAGCTTGTCGGCCAAAGTCTTGGCCCCCTTGAGCGAGAGCACCAGCCAGACGAAGGAGAGGAACTCTACACCTTCACCCAAGCTCTTCGCGTGCAGGTAGCCCCTGCACATGCTGGCGGAGTAGCAGAGAATGCCCAGCCACACCTTGTAAATGAGCTCCCAGCGCGTAGAATCGTCCTGTATCTCCAACAGCTCTTTCGCGAGCTTGCATGCCTTCACGATGTGGAAAAAACCTTTGGTGATGTCTTGATTCGCTTCTCTACCGTCTGCTATGAGGTAGATGGGCTTCAATAGGTGTTTTTTGCTCAAGAGGTCTGCTACTGCTCCTCGGCTCATGATCATCTGGCTGCAGCCATCTGATGAAGTACCATTGCTGGACAAGAAGAAGGATTTGACTTCATCCCTGGCTTCTGATATCAGATGGCGCCTGCTGCCGGTCAGCAGCATCTCGGGGTTGGAATCCAGCAGGTGCGCCATGTAGTTGGATATTGCCTCTGTGCTCTCGATGAGAAGCCGTAATACTGGGTCGTCCATCCTTCTCCTTCCTCCCCGTGGAGCGCCTCCGTCCTCTGATTTTATTTCCTCTCCTTCTCTTTCTCCCTCTCTTTCTTCTCGTAGTTCTTCTCTTTCTCTTGTAGTCACTGTCCCAGATCTAGACATCACTGTCGATTCAAAACCCCCCTTCACTGTCGGATTTTGAATCGATAGTGGCATACCGGCAGTGATGGGGGTTGACATCACCGTCGGTTCTAAAAAACCGACACTGATCTACAGGCAACAGTGTCGGTTCCTGGCTCCATCCGACAGTGTCTAGTTGAACCACACTGCGGGTTTGTAGTCCCAACCGACAGTGATGGTTGCTTCAAGAGTGTCGGTTCTTGGCTCAAGCCAACAGTGTTGAGCAAGCCAACACAGTCGGTTCATGGCTCAAGCCGGCAGTGTTGAGCAAGCCAACACTATCGGTTCATGGCTCAAGCCGACAGTGTTGAGCAAGACTACACTGTCGGTTTGTTGATAACCGGCAGTGATGGTTACGACAACACTGCCGGTTCGTCGCTAACCGGCAGTGATGGCCCATTCGCATTTTATTATTTTATAATTGATTTTAATTTATATTTTTTCGTGGAATCGGGTTTCACGTTATATACGCTACGTAGACGACAGATCCATCAATATTAAACATTATAAATGTTATGGTTACAGTTCAAATGTTCTTATCTAGATCTCGATCCCTCAAAATAAAAAAGAAATATTCTCGGACTTCACATATTGTGCAATGCTTCTCGGACTTCTTACAATAATCTAGCGAGCCGCTCTGGGCCATACTGGTCATTGTACTTCACAGATTGTGTAATGGAAAATACTTCATCTTTTTCCAATACCTCGGCTAAGATGAATTTTGCGAGCTCTGATTGCAGTGCGACGATCTCCATATCTAACAGCCTTTGGTGGTTATATTTCTTGCGCCGTCGTTCAAAAAAGATGATATCCAAAGAGGAACAGTAAATCATTTTATTGAATTATTAACAGACATAAATGAAATGTGGATTATACACACCAACTTATCGGCTTCTTCAGATTTCCCGCCGATGTAGCGAAGCATTGCCCATAATACATAAAACATGCATTTATTGTTTCCCGCCGGCTGTGATAGGCACTTCCCCTCCATTTCGACAACCTTGAATGGGACCGGCGTTCCACCGATATGTCTTCTTCGGACACTAAGCAACATTAAAGAGAGAAACATTAGAAAGCGATATGTGTGATTAGAAAATAATATGTTATTAGGATCGCTTACTAATTCAGCACTGCCACTAGTGCATCTAGATGATGAAATTATTTTTTCTTCAAGTCCCACACCTCGATCAGATTTTTGGCAAGATTGACACAAATGAAGACGAATGGTTGCTGCAATCACAGAATCCTAATTATCGAATAATCTTAACGAAAAAAGAAGCATAAAATTAAAAGCCGAGAACACATACTCGTAGTTGTAGGCTAGAAGTATGTGGGTTTTCTTCTTCATCGTGAATTCGTCGAAAACAACAATCAATCTCTGTTTCAGGTCTTCCACGTCACATCCATGGAGGCCTAGACATGTCCTCTCAATGACTCGCAAGGGGTCCAAGAAGCCTATGTAATCCCATTTGCTTTTTAGAATGCAAAATTTTGCTATACACCTACATAAAATCATGGTAAGTGCTCAAAAGTTAACAATTTGTGTCTCAAGAGAATAGTTAATTGTAATATCATGCGTGTAGGGTACTTACATAGTCCACAGCGTCAACATTTGAACATCGAGAGAGCGTTTCTGGTATAGCTGGAACAAGCACTCCCACTCGACATCGAACTTCTCTTCTTCATGATAATGGAAAATATGTGGCGAACGGATAATAACCTCAAAATCAAAGTCATCTGTCTCTATTGCTTGAGCCATGTAATATTCATGTAACTGGTGCATATATGTTGTCAGATTTTTATACTCATAATCGGGAATCAAAAGATTGCCCCTTTCATACTTTATTACCGGTGTTCCCGTCCCTTGTACATCATAATAGATGTTCGCGGCCTCTTCCATGGTTAATCCTGGGTTGTCTTCGACGTACTTCTGTATGTTCCTTAAATCTTTATTGTGTATTTCTTCATATCTTGTTGTAGCGTATTTATTCAGTATTTGCCTTTCGAATTCAGACTTCAACAAAAATAAAGACAGCGAGGCACAGAGATTGAAGAAACTAACACAATCTTCCTTCGAGATGTGTGCTGTAAATTTTTCTTTCATCAAGGTGGTAACGTTGTCACTAAATGGCCTTTTTCTTTTCTGTTGATCCACTTTAGGAGCATTAGCGACCGAATCCAAGGACTTTTTCTACGACTACGGGGATGTCCTTGATCTTGTTTTGGGCTGAGGTGGAGGAGAAGGATGACGACGAGAATTCTGTTTTCCCGATGCTGATGAAGATGGAGGAGGAGGAGTCTCTTTTCTCGGGGCTGATGAAGATGGAGTCAGACAAGGAGGAATAGGAGACCTCTGTCTTCTCGGGGGTGATGGCTCCGGATGAGGAGGGGAGTGATCTCTGTTGGGAGATGGTGAGTGATCATCGTGGGTGGGTGAAGACTCGCAGTCGTCCTCATCATGAGAGGACAATTGATGGTCAAGCTTAATGAAGAGCTTGCGCCAGGCCACTTGAGAGCCCTTGTTTTGACCAAGTTTCGGCCTGTCTTCCGCTACGGGGTACTCAATGGATATCTTGTTATACTTCTTATCAAGTATTCTATCAATGGTGACGTGAGCGTACCCCTATGGAATTGGGCGGCCATTAATTGTCCCATCTCCCGCAGGCCAGGCCTGGCCAAGCGCCACCTTGTCCTTTGTCCATTCCTGACAGATGTACAACTTGACATTGACGGGTTCAGTGATGCCGTCCACCGGATGAGGCACATTTGCCTCTTCTTCGTCGAGCGGGGTCGATCCGCAGTTGCTGCGACCCCTAAACTATGGGCTAAATGCAGTAGGAGTAGGGTTTTGTGGTACTCCGGACCCCTTGGACAGTAAAATTTGCTCGACTCGCGCTTCAACAGTCGCCTCAATCCGTGCTTCCATTCTGTCTTCCATCTCTTTTAGTCACCTTAAATACTCTGCCTCATGTTCCGCTCTACCCCTCGAGCGGCTCCGATAAGTGTTAGATTCTTAGGGGAATGCTAGTTTCTAAGGAGCAACACCGGTTCCTCTAGTGCGACCAGGGTGCTCCTTGGTTCCGAGTGCTTAGGTGAGCACATCTTTCTCCCTATTAGAAGTGCGAGTCCCTTGCCTCACCTCCTTAGTTACCTAGGAGATCCTCTAGATGAGTTCGCTCATGGGTTGATTTGTGGAGCTAAAGCTCCCATCCTCGGCGGGCCGTACATTCCTCCCCATATAATATAAAACCGATCTGGCCTCCCAATCGGCGGTCTCAACCTGAACGCCTTCCTCAGCAAGGCGATCCATCTTTTGAAGTTCTGCTTCAAATTCTGGCATCTTTTTGGCGTAGCCACGAGAGCCGAGATGATGAGCATTCATCGCTTTCTACGAGTTCTCCTTATTCTTCGTGCTCAGTGCTAAGTACTCCTTGGATAACCTATATTCCTTAAAATCCTACCAGAAGTCCTTCTGCTTGCTAAACTATCCACCATCAAAATCTGGCTCTTTATTTTGGAGGACAAAATTCTTGTACAATGTCCCCTTGAAATTCTTGAAGCATGTCCCCATGATTTCTTTTGCTTTTTTCTTGACCATGTCATACTCGGTTGGGAAAGTGAAATACTCTGGGATCTTATCATCCCATATGTAATCCTTCTCACTTTCGAGAATCCTCCATGGGTCATCATCTTTCCCAATCCACTTCCTGTACCTAATCGGGATGAAGTCCCTAACAAGTAATCCGAGGATAGTCTTGTATTTGGTCAAAGCTATAGGCGGTGAGAGTGGATCCCCGAATTCATCGAACTCTGTAATGTGCCAGTGTGCATTCCTACCAACAGGAATCTTTGACACGTCTCGCTTGGATCTGGCCTTCCTGCTACCCAAACCGTCTGGCTCCTTGGCCGGTGGAGGCTTCTGCTAGAGACACCAAGTAAGCTATGACCCTCTCAATTGATTAGTCTGTGTGGCTACATAGTCACATGATACCAAAGTTACCTAGCCATCTTGGTCATTTTGACCCAAATCGAGTAGGCTGGACGGGGTCCATGGCTGCTCGTTCTCACCGTCCTGATTGACACCATCACTGTTTGTCGGATCATGCGGCTCTCCCGTCCCAGCGATATCAGCCGCTTCTTGTTGCCGATCTATTCTTCGGCGATGGGGTAACAGACGACGATGAGTCATAGCTATGACATGATCGTGGTTAGTTTTGGTTGCGGACAACTACTAATAGCATATGTTCATATATATATATATATATATATATATATATATATATATATATATATATATATATATATATATATATATGTTCAATGCAAAGTCTAATAATAAGTCCACATACAACAAAGTCAAATAATAGCATATGTTCACCTAGAACAAATTCCTTGTTTGATTGATCACATACAAGTGATACAACAAAGTCCACCTACTGTTCTACAAAACTAAGCCTACATCAACTTCTAAATAAGTAAAGCAATGACCATAGCCATAAATCAAAGCCTGACATCTTTCCAAGACCAAGAAGCAATTCTCCAGCGGGTGGCTTCTCTTCAATCTCCAGTGCCAGCGGATGGCCATGTTTTGCATTCCTTGGACCTAGTAGGCCGGTTGCCCATGGTTTGCAAGGTAGGACGGATAACTATAATAGGCCCTCAAAGCTTCAGCTTCTGTGTTGTATTTTTTATGCAAATTACTAGGGTAGCGATTGACTTGAGCATAGCAATCTTCCCAGGTTCGATAAATCCTAGGCACGTGACCAACATGCACTACATACCATGCCATGGTTGCCTATACATTTAAGTAAATTAGGTTGTCATTCAAACATGATGTATTCTAATTAAATTTAATATATTTATGAATAACACATAACCATTGCATAGATAGGAGTGTTTGGAAAACAACTATTCATGTGCCTCAGTAATAGTTACTACAACTTATGATTATATCATCATTGCACATGACCATAGCCTCAGTCCAATTAATATATTAAGTCATCATAACCTTAGTAAGAGCTAAGTTGGCCGGTACCTTTTTTGGAACCATGTAATGAAATCAGGCGAACCATGTTGAAGAAGGGTCTCTCATTCATGGTCAGAAGGTGGCCTTGAATGATGCCAGGATTCATCAAAAAATTCCCTGCACCGACAAGGAACAATGTTGTTGGATGTACAAAAGTTACAGAGTATGTAACAAGTTCATTGAGAACTTACCCCAGATACGTTTCCACTTCGTCAAGGTTGGTCAACACATAGAGCATGATCTTGCGCCACTCTTCATAGCTCAAGGTCTTTGTGGTCGCTCCACTTGCTCTCCCGCGTGGCCCTTTGAAAAGGCTAAGAGTCAATTCATTTTCATCCTCGTTGTACCGAGCGGGTGGATTATGCACGCTAGGAAGGTTCTCATTATAGTATGTTGTTGTGAAGTTTGACACCTTCTCATGAATGAATGCCTCAGCAATGGAAGCCTCAATCCTGCCTTTGTTTCCACATTTCTTGCGAATAGTATTTAGACATCTCTCAATTGGATAGCACCAATAGTTCTGCACGGGCCCCCCCATTCGTGCCTCGGATGGGAGGTGCAAAATCAAATGCTGCATCGACAAGAAAAAGCCAGGTGGAAAGATCTTCTCCAACTTATAGAGCAACAGAGGTGCCACTTTTTCCAACTCCTCAACCACTTTCACAGATACCTCCTTGGCACAAAGCTAGTGGAAGAAAAAGCTCAACTCTGCCAGCACCTTACAGACATTCTCAGGGACGTAGCCTCGAACCATCAACTAGAGAAGCCACTCAATCCATATGTGGTAGTCATGACTCTTCATCCCTAAGACTCGGCCAGTCTCTGGGTTCGCTCCCCTCCTCATATTCGCTGCATTCCCATCTAGGAACTTCAACATCTGCATCTATTGTATCACTTCTGTCCTGTGCTTCTTTTCTAAGATGTAATCGGCCTTAGGCCTTTTCCATGGCTTGCCGTCTCTTGGAGGCAGCATCTCTAGCTTTGGTCTATCGCATAGCATTGCCAGGTCCACTCTAGCCTTAGGGTTGTCCTTTGTCTTGTCAGGAATGTCCATGAGTGTTGCCCAAAGTGCTTCGGCAACATTCTTCTCAGTGTGCATTACATCTATATTATGTGGAAGGAGAAGGTCATCAAAATAGAGAAGCCTCTCCAAGCCCAACTTATGAGTCCACATATGTTCGACACCATATCCCACAAAGCAATCTTTCTTTGGATTATCTTTCTTTCGACTATCTTTCTATGGATTGACCACGAGAGCATCTATCTGAGCATGAACCTGGGCACCAGTCATCTTTTGAGGTTCAGGGTCGGTCACCTTGACACCTTTCGTGAAGTTCTTGGTGTCTTGTCTAAATGTATGGTTAAGAGGGAGGAACTGTCGATGCTTGTCGAACGACAAAAACTTGCCACCCTTCTTCAACCAAATGAACTCTAGAGTTGTCTTGCATACCGGGCATGGGTACTTCCCGTGGACACACTAGGCGCTAAATATCCCATACGCCAGGATGTCATGCATGGTGTACTGATACCAAACATACATTTTGAAGTTTTTTCTTTGTAGCTCGGTCGTAAGTCCATACCCCATCATTCCAAGCACTGATCAATTCATCATAAATAGGCTCCATGTACACACCCATTTTGTTTCTCGGGTGTCCAGGAATTATCAATGTCAAGAATATGTTTTGCCATTGAAGGAGGACCTCGGGGGGGGGGGAGATTGAGGGGGATAGTGAACACGGGCCAACAAGTGTATGGGGCCGACATCATTCCATAAGGATTGAACCCATCTGTTGCCAGTGCAACACGTACATTACAGGCCTCAAGATCTTTGTCACAATGCTTGCGATTAAAGCTTTTCCATGCTTCACCATCAGCTGGATGTACCATCTTGTCAGGATTGTATCGAATGCCATTCTTGTGCCATGTCATCTGTTTCACGGACTCCTCGGTCATGAATAGCCATTAGAGCATCGGTATGATCGGAAGGTGCTGTAGGACTTTCATGGTGATCTCAAGCTGCTCCTTCTGACCATCACCTTTGTCTACCTCCACATACCTAGAGGATTTACACTTTGGACAGTACTTTGCATCCTTGTGATCTTTCCTAAATAGGACGCACCCCTTCGGACAACAATGTATCTGCTCATATGGCATCTTAAGTGCACGAAGGAGTCTTTGTGACTCGTAGAAGCTGCTCGGCAGAATATGACCCTCCAGAAGCAGCCCACCAATAACTGCCAACATACCATCGAAGCAGGCTCAACTCATGTTGTACTAGGACTTCAACCCCATTAGGCGTCCAATGGCATCCAGTTGAGAAACCGTTGCCTTCTCGTGTAGGAGCTTCTGTGCTGAAGACAACATTTGGTAGAACGCCTTTCCGGTTGGCTCTGGCTCCTCCTCCTCATCCTCCTTCTCCTCCTCCTCCTCCGTACGTCTTTCAGCGAACGTTGCTTCGTGAAAGTCACCTAAGCATCCTGCTACCCCGCCATCAGCATCAAATGCCTCCAAGCGTATTCTCACCACCTCCTCTCTAGTATGATGGGCTTCGCCATGGAACACCCATCGGGTATAGTTTGGCGTAAATCCATACTTGCAAAGATGTTCTCCCATGATCTTCCTTGTTTTTCTTTTCCTGTTTCTGCATTCGCTACAGGGACATAATGTGTCTCTCGCTCCATTAGCTGCCTTGTCAAATGCTTGGTTCAAGAAACCCTCGGTCTTGTCCATCCATTCAGGGGTGATTTCAGCCTGACTTGGGTGGCCCGTGTACATCCACTCATGGTTATCCATCCTCTAGCATATACATGAGCGAGTAATATAACCACCAATTGCATCTGAGCGACGTGCCTATTGTCTAATGGGTGAGGATAGGTCCTAATCCCACCCGTAGATGCGTAGATGAGGTTAGTTTACATGCTCTACTCCGATCCGAGATAGAATTTTGGCAGCACCTCCCCACTGTTCTCCCAATACACGTCCTGGAAGGGAGAGTGTGTATCCGGAGGACAACAGGGAGGTGGTGCCGAAACTCTGTCTTGGATCGAAGCAGAACATGGAAACTACCCCATCTACGCATCCGTGGGCTGTCCAAAAAAGTGGACAATCTAAAACAGATACGGTCTTAGATATGCGAAGATCTACACACCTCCATCCGTATCTATTTCGAACGGAAGACGCCTAATTGGGTTACACCGATCTACGACAACGATAAGGAAGAGAGGTTATTTATACCTAGGGTGGCGGTGGAGTCAGGCTAGCGGGGCAGTGGCGAGGCGACGTTGTGCAGGCAGGACCACAGCACCGACGAAGACGATCGGGGTCGCCTACGTACTCTGGGTCCCCTTCGACGGGTCCTGCTCTGTAAAAGAAGAATTATAATACTATAAGTTAAAAATTGTGGCAGAACCTCCCCTATACGGGGAGGTTTCCAAAACCTACAAGAAAAAAGCCAGCACGATGGCCGACAGCATATATACCGCACGAAGGCCCACACATCCACGTATGGCACGAAGGCCCACACATCCACATATGGCACGAAGGCCATCAATGACATACAAGGCACGAAGGCCGACAACCGAGGGGGGGGGGGGGGGCTTTATACCTTGGGTGGCGGTGGAGTCGGGCGACGTGGTGCCGGGGTCACCTTCGTCTCCAGCGAGGGGCGGGGACGACGGCGGGGACAAACGGCGAGGGGCGGGGCCGGTGGCTGAGGCTCCTCCTCCTCCCTTCTCCTTCTTCCTTCTCCCTTCTCCTCTCTTCCACCTCCCTTCTCTCCTCTACTCCCCTACTCCTCTCCTCCACTCCGGCGGTTCAGGGGCGGGGGGCAGCCGGGTAGGGCACCACCGGTAGGTCCGCGTCTGGCGGTGGAGCGGGGCTGGGGTGGGGTCGGCTGCGGCGGAGGTCGGGCGGCGGCGGGGTAGGGCCGGGGCGGGGCCGGGGCAGGGCGGCGCACCACCGGTCGGGGAGGGCAGACCCGGGCGTGGGCCGGCCACGGCGGAGGTCCAGCGGCGTCGGTGGTCCGCGGCGGCGGGGCGGGGTGGCGCACCACCGGCCGGGGAGGGCAGACCCGGGCGTGGGCCGGCCGCGGCGGAGGTTCGGCGGCACCGGTGGTCCGCGGCAGCGAGGCGGGGTCGGGGCGCGCGGTTGTGAGAGGGAGAGTGGGAGAGTGGGAGCGGGCCGGCCGGCCTGCTAGGGTTAAGTGGGGCGGCCCTTTGCCGAGTGCCGAGATGCGGGCACTTGGCAAAGAAATTCAGGGTGTTTCTTTTAATCCGAAAGATGAAAAAAAATTCTGAATATTCTTTGCCGAGTGCTGCAAGCTTGGCACTCGGCAAAAAGGTTCCTTTGCCGAGTGCCAATTCCAACACTCGGCAAAGTATTTTTTTTTCAAATTTTTTCTGTGGCATTTATACAGTACCTTGAAGCACATGTTCCAATTTGGAACTTTTCTATGACTTTTTGGTATATTTTTTAAAATTTTTATGTTTACTTGATTTTTTCTCGAAAAAGTAAATTTGAACTGCAGGTGCATGAAATATTGGAATTTAGCGATTCAAAAAATGGTATTCATACACTCAAAAACATGAATACCATTTTTTGAATCGCTAAATTTCAATATTTCATGCACCTGCAGTTCAAATTTACTTTTTCGAGAAAAATTCAAGTAAACATAAAAAATTTAAAAAATATACCAAAAAGTCATAGAAAAGTTCCAAATTGGAACATGTGCTTCAAGGTACTGTATAAATGCCACAAAAAAATTTTGAAAACAAAAAAAATACTTTGCCGAGTGTCGGAATTGACACTCAGTAAAGGAACCTCTTTGCCGAGTGTCAGGCTTGCAGCACTCGTTAAAGACAGCACATTTGCCGAATGCTAACGCCCAGCACTCGGCAAAGGATGACGGAGGGGCCACCGGCGTCCCCTGAGGTATTTTGCCAAGGGTTATTCTTTGCCGAGTGCCTGACACTCGGCAAAGAGGACGTTTGCCGAGTGTCCCTCTTTACCGAGTGTTTGACACTCGGCAAAGATGGTCTTTACCGAGTGCGGCACTCGGCAAACTGCCTCTTTACCAAGTGCCCGTGTTTCGACACTCGGCGAAGCGCCGAGCACTCAGAAAAAAAAACGCGTCTCCCCTAGTGGATCCTGCTCTACCTCCGCGGCGCCAACGGCGAGTTCGTTAGTGTCAAGAGAATTGTGCTAGTAGTATTAGCGTCCGACGTTCTGGAAACGGAAAATTCGTTCCACATGTTTGGTCCGTTGGGGACGAGCACGAGTGATGGAGACACCACACTTCCATTGTGCTACTGCGCATCATCATCACATCACCATCACCGTGACATTGGACTGCAGATCTCGGAGATGACTTCGCGACACGGCTATCGTTCTCGGCAACGCAATGAGCTAGCGTTGACTGACTTTTCGGTCTTCCATGGTCAAAGAATTTTCCATCCCCATACACACACAAAAAAAAAGTCTTTAGCTATCCTATACTATGATCCAAAGTTGACAGCGCTAGGATGTGATGCCTAGATCACTACGGGAGAGACAAAATTCCCCGAGTGTCGCTGGCTTCCCCGAGTGCCAAAAATCGGACACTCGGGAAAGAGGATCTTCCCCGAGTGTTGCACTCGGGGAAGAGAGGCTTTCCCGAGTGCCGCAGAGAACCTGGCACTCGGTAAAGAGAAGCACTCGACAAAGGCCCTCTTCCCCGAGTGCAACACTCGGGGAAGATCGGCACTCGGCAAAGAAACATGCTACTTGACGGTTCACTCCGCCCACGCCGTTAAAACTTAAAAAAACAAAAATTCTTCCCCGAGTGCCAGAGAAGACACTCGGGGAAGAGGCCCTTTCTCGAGTGTCAGAACAGGACACTCGGGGAAGAGGCTGCCTTCCCCGAGTGCCCTGTCCTGGCACTCGGGAAAGAGCCTCTTCGCCGAGTGCCAGGGAAGGCACTCGGGGAAGAATTTTTTTTTGTTTTTTTACCTCATTTTTTTTGTGAGGCCTTCCCACATTGTTTAAAACTGCATGTTCATATTTGAGACAATTTTGACTTATTTTGTTATATTTCGTTAGTTTTTTTTCGTTTCGTTGAACTTTTTTGCATACTTCGAATTTGAACTGCAGGTGCATGAAATAATGGAATTTGGTGATTCAAAAAATTATATTAATGATATTTGGTGTATGTTGATGCCTTATCCAGGAACTCGCATGAAATGTCGAGCATCTTGTTGACGTAACATGACGAACAACTTGCGGGAAAAGTGTATTTAAATTATATAAAATCCGAACGAAGTCCGAAAATCACGAAACTTGTTCGTCATGTTACGTCAACAAGATGCTCGACATTTCATGCGAGTTCCTGGATAAGGCATCAACATACACCAAATATCATTAATATAATTTTTTGAATCACCAAATTCCATTATTTCATGCACCTACAGTTCAAATTCGAAGTATGCAAAAAAATTCAACGAAACGAAAAAATATAACGAAATATAACAAAATAAGTCAAAATTGTCCCAAATATGAACATGTAGTTTTAAACAATGTGGGAAGGCCTCACAAAAAAAATGAGGTAAAAAAACAAAAAAAAAACAAAAATTCTTCCCCGAGTGCCTTCCCTGGCACTCGGCGAAGAGGCTCTTTCCCGAGTGCCAGGACAGGGCACTCGGGGAAGACTTAAAAAAAAGGCCCAATAGGCCTTATCTAAACCTAACCGGCCACCCCACCCCACCCCACACCCGCCAGCCCGCCCCGTCCGTGCGCTACCCCGCCGCCGCCAGCTCCCTCCACGCGCCGCTGCCGCTCGCCGCGCGCCCCCCGCAGCCCCGCGCGCCCCCCCCGCAGCCCCCGCAGCGCCGCGCGCCGCCGCAGCCCCCGCGCCGCGCGCCCCAGTAGGCCCCGCCGGCATGCTCCCGCAGCCCAAGACGGCGTCGCGCCCCCCGCAGCCCCCGCAGCGCCGCGCGCCCCAGCAGGCCCCGCCGGCGCGCTCCCGCAGCCCGAGACGGCATCGAGCCCCCGCGCCGCGCGACCCCTCAGGCCCCGCCGGCGCGCCCCCGTAGCCCGAGACGACGGCGCGGCCCCGCCGGCGCGCCCCTGTCCCTGCGCGTCGGGGCCCGTCCGGCCAGCGCGCCCCCTCCCCAGCCCCGAGGCAAGCCGCCTGTCCCCTATCCATCCGTCTGTCCGTGTGGAGCCCAGCCCCTGGCGCTGGTCAGGGAGCAGAGAAGGAGGAGGTAGGTGGAGGAAGGAGGAGGAAGGAGGAAGAAGAAGGGGAAGGGGAGGAGAAGGAGAAAGAAGGGGAGGAGGTGCCACCGTCGCCACGTCCTGTCCCGTTGTCGGCGTCTTCTTCTCCGCGTGCACGTCCCGCCAACGCCCAAGGTATACGAACCGTCCCGTTCTGGTTGTCGGCCATCGCGCCGTTTATGTGTTGACGGCCTTCGTGCCAGAATTGTGGATGTGTGGGCCATCGTGCCCCAAATGTGGACATCGGCCATCGTGTCGACGGTTTTTCTTGCAGGTTATCGAAACCTCCCCATCCAGGGGAGGTTCTGCCGAAATTTTGTACTTATAGTGCTGTTTTTCTTCTTTTGCAGAGCAGGACCTGTCGCAGGGGAATCGGAGCACCTAGGCGACCTCGATCGTCTTCGTCGGCGCTGCGGTCCTACCTGCACAGCGCCGACTCGCCACTGCACCGAATCGCCACTGCATCGCTAGCCTTTCTCCACCGCCACCCTAGGTATAATTAAGCTCTTTTCCTTACCATTGTCGTACGTAGATCGGTGTAGCCTAGTTAGGCGTCTCCCGTCCGAAACAGATACGATTGGAGGTATGCGGATCTCTGCATATCTATGACCGTATCTATTTCGGATTGTCCAGGTGTAATTGGACAGCCCGCGGATGGGTAGATGGGTTAGTTTCCATGTTCTGCTCGGATCCGAGATGGAGTTTCGGCACCACCTACTTGTTGTTCTCTAGATACACACTCCCTTTCAGGACGTGTATCGGGAGAGCAGCGGGTAGGTGCTGCCAAAATTCTGTCTCGGATCGGAGTAGAGCATGGAAACTAACCTCATCTATGCATCCACGGGTGGGATTAGGACCTATCCTCACCTATTAGACAGTAGGCACGCCGTGCAGATGCGACTGATGGTTACTTTACTCCGTTATGTGTATATGCTAGAGGATGGATACCCGTGAGTGGATGTACACGGGACGCCCAAGTCAGTCTCAAATCACCCGTGAATGGATGGATAAGACCGAGAAATTCTTGGACCATGCATTTAAGGCAGCTAAGGGAGCGAGAGACACGTTCTGTCCCTGCAGCGAATGTGAAAACAAGAAAAGAAGAACAAGGGAAGTCATGATGAAGCATCTTTGCAAGTATGGATTTATGCCAAACTATACCCGGTGGGTGCACCATGGTGAACCCTACCGTCCTAGAGAGGAGGTCGTGAGATGAGGCTTGGAAGCATTTGATGGTGATGGCGGGGTAGCAGGATGGTTAGGTGACTATGCGGATGCGATGTTCGCTGAAGGACGTACGGAGGACGAGCAGGAGGATGGGGAGGAGGAGCCAGAGCCAAGCGCTAAGGTGTTCTTGGACATGTTGAAATCGACATAGAAGTTCCTACATGAGAAGACATCGATTTCTCAACTAGATGCCATTGGGCACCTATTGGGGTTGAAGTCACAGCACAACATGACTCGAAAATGCTTCGATGATATGGTGGCAATTATTGGGGATCTGCTTCCAGCAGGTCATCAGCTGCCTCCAAACTTGTACGAGTCAACAAAACTCCTTCGGGCACTGAAGATGCTGTATGACCAGATACATTGTTGTCCAAAGGGGTGCGTCCTATTTAGATTAACTATGCCTAATTTGATCTTCTGATGGCTTGTAGGTGATTCTGAGCTGGTGCGCCACCTTTCCCGATTGCTGGGCTGCTATAGTGGACAGATGGTTGGACGCGGACTGGCAGAAGGCGCACCAAGAGAAAAGCGAGCACCGTATGCTGATGCCAGGTGTACCTCACCATCAGGGCAGCGCCACCCTCAGCAAATACAAAAAGACATATGTAAGTCTCCACCACTTGTCTAATCTAGCCGCGCTCAATTCTGCATGATTTCTAACCACATGTTGTTGTCTTTCTCGCAGGAGGCGGCGTACGGTGGCCAGCCAATTGGCCAACTCACGGCGTATGCTCTGGCCCACATGGGCCCGGCAAAGTCCAACATCGAGTACAACCCGGATGCGGGCCCAGAGGCGTACACCAACTCCAGCGTTCACACCCGCCTCAGTTCGTACACGGAGGCATCAAGGTTAGTCCACGGGTCGGACTACGATCCGAGGACCGAGGAGCGCCTTGATCCTGAGCTAGTGATGAGGATTGGGCAAGGCAAGAAGCATGGGCGGTTTTACATGGGCGATGGCATCCTCGAGACGGGCTGTACTCCTCCTCTCAACTGCCTACGAGCAGCGAGCACGAGCTCTAGCATGCCCATAAGCCAACGGCCGACAGCGGTGGCTTCAATCCAGGTAAGTATTCCAGTTTCATTCGTCGTTCTTTCACTTTTACGTTCCTTAGCTCTGCATTATTGAAACATTGGGGTCAAATGTTGCAGGCCGAGCTGCAGCAACTTCGGGCTCAGCAGAAGAGTTTGCTAGTTGAGAGGGAGGCTGAGCGGGCCGAGCGGGAGTCCGAGCGTCAGAGGGTACAAGCTTTGGAGGCCCAGCAAGATGGTTTGCTCAAGTTCGTGCAACAACTTGGGCAGAAACAAGGTTGGGAGATTCCAACAGAGCTACTTGCACCACCACCACCACCACCACCATATCGTCGAGAGTCTACTCCGGTGAGTATGAGTACGGATGTTTTACTTTCTTTGCTCATGCTTAGTGTCAAACCTAGTGATGGCCTTCGTGCCGGATTTGTTGATGTGTTGGCATTCGTGCCGGATTTGTTGATGTGTCGGCCTTCGTACTGGAAATGTGGTTGTCGGCCTTCGTGCCGACGTTTTTCTTGCAGGTTTTGGAAACCTCCCCATGCAGGGGAGGTGCTGCCGAAATTTTCAACTTTTCTTTACACTCCTTATATTTTTATCTTGTCACTCACGTGCAATCTCTTCTCTTTTTTGCAGCATCAATCGGGTGGGGCGTCGAACCATGTCGAAGGGTCGCCGGCATCGCACGTCGGGCCATCCCCACCTGGACCGTTGCCGGGATCGCACGCTGGGGCGTCCCACCCCTCACAGTCGCCGTGAGCCGCCTTCGGAGTCGTTTTTTTGTATTGAACTTGTGAACTTAGAATAGTGTGTACTTTTGAACGTGTGGTTTGTAATATATTGTGGATTTCGGACAAATTTGGTCGTTTGTGATATATAAATGTGGTTTGTGACATATTGGTGTTGATTTGTGGTTTGGTTTGTGATATATATAGGGAGAGGCTATTCAGCAGCCGGCTACAAAATAAGTTATTCTGTAGCCACCTCTATTTACCATAATTTTATATACTAATTTACCATAATGTCAATACATATTTACGATAGTTGGGTTACTATAACACATGGGAATATTTACCATAACGTTATAGTAAACCACTTAGTAAGGAGTTACTGTAAATCTCGTAAATTAACATAGTAATTATCGTAACTCAAAGTGGCTACAGAATAAGTTATTCTGCAGCCAGCTATAGGATAGTAGTTCTATATATATATATATATATATATATATATATATATATATATATATATATATATATATATATATATATATATATATATATATATATATATATGCTTTGTTGTTTACGTGGAAAAGCAAAAAACAAAAAAAAAGAATTTTAGAGGTGGCTTCCCCGAGTGCCTGTGCTGTGGCACTCGGGGTAGAGGGATTTTTATAAAAAAAACAAATTTCTTCTCCGAGTGCCTGAACTTCGGCACTCGGCAAAGAGTATTTAAAAAAAATTCAAAAATCTTTCCCGAGTGTTGCACTCGGGGAAGAAAATCAAAAAAAAAAACAACGTCGGCCGCCGGCCAACGGCGTCAAGTCTTCCCCGAGTGCCAGCACGGCACTCGGCAAAGCCTTCCCCGAGTGCACGATTTTTGACACTCGGGGAAGGCGACTTTCCCGTGAAAGGATTAGCCGGAGGCTCTTCCCCAAGTGTTGTACTCGGGGAAAGCTTCCCCGAGTGCAACTGGGTTTTCCCCGAGTGCAACCGGCACTCGGGGAATCCAGCAGTTCCTGTAGTGGATTTTGGCCATTATTGTCTCGCCAGAATTCACCGAACACGCCTCCAAAGAATTTACCGAACACATACTTGTCATAATCGTGGTGTTAATTCATGCGTACCCGCTGGTCGCCGTCGTCGTACGTTAGAGCCGGCGTGCAGCTAACATTTTGACCGGTTCCGGTATGCATGGCCCAGCACAGTAGAAGAAGATGAGCACACGCACGACTACCACACGAGGACGCACCGCACGTTTGAATTGTACCCAAACACGGCACGAACACACCTTTTTTTTCTCCTCGGCGTTGCACTGGCTGGCGCGCTGGGAACGACAGCCGGGCAGGTGGGCCCAGGCCGGCGCTGGCTTTTGTGCGGAGGCGGGCCCACGGCGCAGTGATCCACGGTCTCCTTTGTGCTGCTGCATTGCCTCCCTCTTCACATCTCTCGGGATCCGGACCTTAACTAACCTTTGCCGCGAAACCTGCTGTACTGTAGCGGCACACCACTACTGCCACCTGCTGGTGTACGGTACACATCAGTCGCCGGTTTCGGCCTTTGGCTTTTAAGCTCACGGGTGTTTGTTTTTTTAGTCGCTCTTAAAATTTATGTCACATTAAATATTTAGATACTAATAAGGAGTATTAAATATAGATTAATTACAAAATCAATTACATAGATGGAGGCTAATTTCTGAGATGAATTTTTTAAGTCTAATTAATCTGTCATTAGCGTATGTTTACTGTAGCACATCGTTGTCAAATCATGGACTAATTAGACTTAAAAGATTCGTCTCGTAAATTAGTCGTAAGTTATGCAATTAGTTTCGTAATTAGTCTATATTTAATACTCCATGCATGTGTCAAACATTCGATGTGACAGAAATTTTATGAGTTCCTACGGAAACCAAACAGCCCCTAATACTGTCATCTCGGAACCTTATGACAATTGCTAAAATCATGACAATGAAAAGCTAATCGCAATTCAATCAGTGTCAGCCTTTTGAGCCTCATGAACCCCATGTTATATTTGTTGAGTACGACATGTACTTATGCTTGTTTTATTTTCAAATATTTGGATGAAAATCCCGGATGGGTACCAGATTGCTGGAGTTTGGAGGAATTAGGCTTGTGATCAACCAGTCAGTTGTCCCTATGGATTTGGAGTACTCGCCTGAAGATCGGAGTTATCTTTCCGTTGTCTATACTCTGAGGTTATAATCTTTATACTAATACGCTATGTATTTAAGCATTGTCTATTGATATTACCCTTATTTATAGCTATATGTGAGATTTGACTTCCTGGGCTTACATATGGTGTGTATCTGGTTTTATTCTTAAAACCAGGTACTACGACTGTAGGACGCAAACCTAGTTAGAAATTGGTCGTCTTAAGGTTTTAAAATTGTTATAAAATCCTTGTTTTATAAATCTTGATATTTTCTTCTCTACAATATATCTATCCTTGATATTTATCTCCTCCTTGATGCTTATTTTAAGCCTTTGTTCTCATCTTCACTCTTTGATTTGACATGCTTTTAGAACCGTTCCTCACCACCTTCTTGCATAATATGAAGATGCGTCTTAGAATTGTTACCCCTAGTACAATAAGGACTATAGTATCGCAAGTTGAGTCTATTATTGAATTGTGCATCTTTATTGCTTGTTGAATTGTCATTATGCTTATGATTGTTTTGAATCTTTGTAATCATTGCAATGATCTTGTTGGGTGTTCCCACAATTTCATTTAGTTTATAGGCCTAAGATATAAGGATTAGTGAAATAAATAGTTGGGATATGATTTTCTTCTGTTCTTCCTATTCTGTCTTTTTGAACCAGCCAGCACTCTTCGGCTTATATCTCTAATCTAAGATGACCAAAAATCATGAGAATATTTTGGTCAATAGTAGACTTTAGTATCTTTCTCTGAGCGTAAGAATCAGCCTGATAGCTATTTTGGTTATGGAGATACGAAAATCCCAAGACGATGCATCTGTGCTGTTTAGAACTTGGAGCAGTTTCTCTTGTGCACTGTTTTGACCAAGTTAACTGTAGAATTTGGGAAAAATTTTCTATAAGGAAGTTGTGGAGAATTTTATAAGCTTTCCAACGGTACAAGTTACAATATCATCGGATTAACAGAATGAGAGTTATAGCCGTTTTACAACGCTGTTGTTTTTCTATTCGTGAGGAATTTCAGATTTCTTGTTCTTACCCATATACAAAAGTATCATTGGGATGTCAGAACATCTTGATACTAGTTAGCTTATCTAGAAGGAGATGCAAACTATACTTTGGTGTCCCCTAGTTTATCTTTCTTTAAGGGAGTAGCCAAATGGAAGAATTTATAAGATGAAGTATCATACGTTCTAGTTTGCGCAGTGGAAATATGATGGTACTCAAAAAAGTGAGAGAAACTCAGAGTTTCAATGAAGGTTTATCAAGATCATCAAGTTTTTGGTAAAATAGGTGGGCCGCCGGCGTGGCATGCATGGCGTGGAGTATGCGAAGTGTTGCTCGCTCGCTTTGATAGATAGATACGCTGCTCAATGGACGATGCTCGTACTTGTCTAGTACGGAGTGTACTATTGTCTTCTTATATAGGCAAGTGAGCTGCGAAGACTTGTCAAAATTGTTGTCGTAAAAATACTAATAAACGGAATGTCATGCTAGCCTGCGTAAAAAACCGCGTTGGTGCGAGCGAGTTGTGCATACTAGTAAAAATGTTATTACTAATATTAGGAAATCCATGTTTAATACCCCTTTAGTTATCAAAATTATTTATTTTTACAGTCGCTCTTTATTTATTTTATTACAACACAATATTCATATAGATACTCGGTAGTCTCTATCCAGTATCCACTTGACAAACTTGCTAATTTGCCTATATGTTTTGTCCATCCGTATCCATAATTTTTCCCTCAATGAGGCACTGCATGAGTCTTTTACATATTAATTGAAACATTAGCTTAAATTACCCTGGATCTTGTTGCAGCACATGTCTTATGACATCATGCACTACCGGAGACCGGCGCTTTGCCGAGTGCCTAATGCACTCGGCAAAGGCTACTTTGCCCTCGGCAAAGCCTTTGCCGAGTGCAGCATTCGGCAAAGAGCCTCCGGTAAAAAATCCGTCGGCAAAGAATTCTTTGCCGAGTGCCTTTTATCGGACACTCGGCAAAGTCTTTGTCGAGTGCCCGACACTCGGCAAAGTTGGAACCGAAAAAAACCTGAAAAAATGGGAAAAAATGGAAAAAATGATTTTTTTTAATCGGTGGAGGCCCCCACCGGCCAGCGCCCGCCCATCTCCGGCATTTTTCGAGTAAATTTCGTAGCAACGTGGCCGACGGGATTCGAACCCGCGACCTCCCCCTGCGCGCGAACCTCCTTTACCACTACACCACACTGTCACTTGTGTCTGCATTCCGTTTTAGTTCCTAACATATTATACTAAACCGAGTGTAAATTGCTTATTTGAGGCCCTAAACGAATTCAAATAAAAAGTTGTAAACTACAAAGTTTCATAACTTTTTGAGATCTACACTTTTAGTTTAGAAAGTTTTTCTATCCGAGGTCGTTTACAAAATTTGAATTTTAAAATTTTGAAATTCAAACGCAGTTTAAACACAGTTTTGCATGACAAGATGATTTCAAATTAAAAAGTTGCCAATTACAAAGTTTCATAACTTTTTGAGATATACAAAGTTTATTTTGGTTGTTTAGTCATCTGTTCATCCGACATGGTTGTTCTAACATTATTCACAAATCTTATATATCTCTCTTGCAGTTCATAAACTACAAGAGAGGTATGTTAGATTTGTAAATAAATTTACTTTCACTTTGTCATATGAAGAAAAGACCAAAACAAACATTGTACATCTTGATGAGTTATACAACTTTGTAGTTGAAAACTTTTTCATTTGAATTAATTTACTACTTCAAAATATGCTTTGAAATTTTCTTTGCCGAGTGTAAAAAAAACACTCGGCAATGAGCTTCTTTGCCGAGTCTAAAAAAAAACACTCGGCAAAGAAGCTTCTTTGCCGAGTGTCAAAAAAAACACTCGGCAAAGAGCTTCTTTGCCGAGTGTCAAAAAAAACGCTCGGCAAAGGCGTCTTTGCCGAGTGCCCGAAAAACAACGCTCGGTAAACCATTTGACACTCGGCAAAGAGCCGGTCTCCGATAGTGATGAGCCTAGACTTTGTCTTTCAATTTTTGACGTCTTTCAAAAAAAAATTATACAAATTTATCTAGAATGAATTTTTTTAATTTGTTCAGAACAAACTTCTCAACCTAATTTTTTTCATAGTACATAGAAGAAAAATAGATAATTTATTACTCCCTCGGTCTCCTAAATAAACAAATTCCTAAAGTGGTCTATAGTAAGAAAAATTAAACATAACTAGATATATAGAAATGAGTGTGAAGAGAATTAGACACCAAACTAGTATCATCAGATACATCATAAATTATATTCATCTGATGTTATAAATATCTGTCATTAGTCAAATATAAAAAATAATAATTTAAGACAATTCTAGAAATTATTTTTCCTAGGGACAGAGATGGTATAAAAAAATTCATAAAAAATAAAAAAGAGTGAGAAAACAGAATAAACCTGTCGGAGGCCATCCAATAATTTGGTCTGGGACGTGGGGCGGGAAGACTGTCAAGTTCTCGTCAACACGTGGAAAATACACGCGTACGGCGACGTATGTACATGCCCAAGGAGACAAGTCTTTGCTACAATAACAGAATCCTTGCGTGTAGTACTATTCAATTCAATGGGTGGATTCCTGGAATTAGTACTGGAATACCGTGGTCGGCAATGCAATGAGGCAATGCAATGAGGTGTTAGGACGACGCGCAGAGCTAACGACGAGACGTTGGAGACTACTAGAGAAACGATCTTTGATTCCACACGAAATTTGGTTTTAATCCCGATATTTTTCACGTTCAAGACTAGAGAGACCTTTAGTCCTAGTTGGTAGTTTTAATCGGGACTAACGGTCCCTGTCCAATGGCTACTGTGACAGGCTTTTGCTGCGGGGGACCTTTAGTCCCGGTTGGAGCTATCAACCGGGACTAAAGGTTAACTTTTACCCGCGGTTGGTCCCTCCAACCTGGAGTAAAAGTCTACTCCCAGCTGGAGGCTCCGTCCGGAACTAGAAATGGACCTTTAGTCTCAGTTTCTGTCTCTAACCGGGACTAAAGGTCCCCTCCTATATAGCCCTCCTTCCTCCTCGAGCTCGAGCCACTTCGAGCTCAGTGTTCTTGCTTCATCGCCGGCCTCTCTTCTTCCTTATCGCCGGTAATCACAAGATTTCTTTAATTCCTCCATCGATTCTTCGGTTCTAAAGGTTACCAACTTTATACTCTCATGTTTCATCAGTAGCATATCTCATTTTGTGGACTAGATATATGTGGTTTTTTATGGTGGATTTTTTTATTTGTAAGCCATTTAAGCTCAAAATCACTTTAAAGTTTGCATATTTGGATGAAGGAAGGTTAAAGTAGTTATTCAAAACTAGTATTCAGTTTTCATTTCTAGCATGAATAGCATATTTCATGGTTTAGAGATATAGAGAATTTTAGAGTTTTTTTAATTTTATTTGTTTATAAAATGAGAAATTTATATTACATTAAAAATGAGTATAGAGAGTAGATGTCAACTGCTTCCGGGTCCTCGGCCTCTCATCAGGTTCCAAAGCGACTGAGGTCGGACCTCCCTCTCATTGCATGCGGCAAGTGTGAGGAGAAGATTGTGATGGAGTACCGGGTGAGAAAGGGGTGTCCCAACAAGGGCCATATCTTCTACAAGTGTCCGGATCGCAATGTGAGTTATTTTGTCGCATTTAATTATTATGGTTAATTTATACTTATTTTCATGATGATTGTGATTAAAGTTCTAATTTTTTGTTTTAATTTCAGTGGGATGGCACTGGATGTTTAGGCTGGTACTGGGAGGAAGAGTATGTTGAACACATGCAAAACTCTCTTGCACAAGCGGCTACGGTGGCTGATGAGGCAGTGATCCTGCGGAAGAAGCTCATAGATGTTGAACAAACACATGATCTGTCTGTTTTAGTTGGGATTGGTCGTGAAATCCTTATGCTGCTGAAGTGCATTTTAGCTTTAATTTTTTAGTGGTAGTTGGGATTGTCTACATTATAGCGAGACTTTCATAAATTAATACCTTGTGTGGTGGCATGCATGTCGTATAATTAACTAATTATGTTCTAGGTTTTAATATGGTATGTATGTCTTGTAATGCAGATGAGCCGGCATTGAATGTACAATGCTGATCGCCGCTCCCAAGAGTTCATTGAGGGCGTGCATTCTTTGTTACGTGTGGCCGAGGCAAACAAACGCGAGGGTTTCATGTGCTGCCCATGTGCCATATGTAAGAATTTGAAGGAATATGCTAGCTCAAGGAGTCTTCATTCACACTTGTTGAAGTCGGGTTTTATGTCAAACTATATTTGTTGGACGAAGCACAGAGAAACTGAGATTGTAATGGAAGAAGGTGAAGAAGAACAATAGGACGATGATGACATTATTGCTGAATATGGTGCCTTCAATTAGACTGCAATGGGGGAAGCTGAAGAAGAGGTAGTGGCAGAAGATGAGCCTGCTGATGATCTTCGTCAGGCCATTCGTGACGCACAAAGAGAATGCGAAAGTGAAAAGGAGAAGATCAAGTTCGAGCGTATGCTAGAGGATCACAAGAAATTGATATACCCAACTTGTGATGCAGGACAGAAAAAGTTGGGTACCACACTGGAATTGCTACAATGGAAGGCAAAGAATGGTGTATCTAACAAGGGATTTGGGGAGTTACTGAAAATCCAAAAGAAGATGCTTCCGAAGGATAACGAATTGCCCGTCACTACATACGAAGCAAAACAGGTAGTATGTCCTTTGGGATTAGAAATCTAGAAGATACATGCATGTCCTAATGACTGCATCCTCTACCGTGGAGAGGAGTACGAGAAGTTAGATGCATGCCCGGTATGTCATGCATTACGGTTTAAGATCAGGCGAGATGACCCTGGTGATATTGAGGGCGAACGTCCCACGAAGAAAATCCCTGCCAAGATAATATGGTATGCTCCTATAATACCACACTTAAAATGTCTGTTTAGAAACAAATACCATGCAAAGTTATTGCGATGGCACAAAGAAGACCGTAAGGTAGATAATATGTTGAGACACCCTGCTGATGGGTCCCAGTGGAGAGCAATCGATAGAGAATTCTCGGAGTTTACAAATGACGTAAGAAACTTAAGGTTTGCTTTAAGTACGGATGATATGAATCCTTTTGGGGAGCAGAGCAGTAGTCATAGCACTTGGCCTATTACTCTATGTATCTACAACCTTCCTCCCTGGTTATGCATGAAGCGTAAGTTTATTATGATGCCTGTGCTCATCAAGGCCCAAGGCAACCTGGCAATGACATCAATGTGTACCTGAGGCCACTAGTTGAAGAACTTCTACTTTTGTGGAATAGACCAGGTGTACGTGTGTGGGATGAGCACAAACAGGAGCACTTTGACCTGCGAGCATTGTTGTTTGTAACAATCAATGATTGGCCTGCTCTAAGTAATCTTTTAGGACAATCAAACAAGGGATATAATGCATGCACACACTGTTTCGATGACATTAAAGGTATATTCTTGAAAAAAATGTCAAAAGGTCATGTACCTTGGCCATCGTCGATTTCTTCCTGTGAATCACCCCCTAAGAAAGAAAGAAAAGCATTTTTAAGGTAAGGCAAACCACCAGACCAAGCCAGGCAACCGAACTGGTGAGGATGTACTCAATATGGTTAAGGATGTGAAAGTAGTATTTGGAAAGGCACATGGCAGCGAACCTGTTCTGAACGACGCCGACGGTCATGCACCCATGTGGAAGAAGTCCATATTTTAGGAGCTACCATATTGACAAGTCCTAGAGGTCCGTAGCGCGATCGACGTGATGCACCTAACGAAGAATCTTTGTGTGAACCTGCTAGGCTTCATGGGTGTGTATGGGAAGCCTAAGGACACACTTGAAGCATGACAGGACTTGCGATGTTTGAAAGAATGAGACAACCTGCATCTAGAGAAGACAGATGATGGACGCCATTACTTAAGTCCTGCCAGCTACACTCTTAGCAAAGAAGAGAAGGAAAGCATGTTTGAATGCCTAGCAGGCATCAAGGTACCATCTAGATTCTCCTTGAATATAAAGGGTATAATAAATGTGTCAGAGAAGAAATTCCTAAACTTAAAGTCCCATGACTGCCACATGCTCATGACGCAATTGCTTCTAGTTACATTAAGAGGAATTCTACCTCCAAATGTACGTCTAGCCACCATGAAGCTATGTGCATTCCTCAATGCAATTTCTCAGAAGGCAATTGATCCAATGAATCTAGCTAAACTACAGAATGATGTGGTTCAATGTCTTGTCAGCTTTGAGTTGGTGTTCCCTCCTTCATTCTTTAATATCATGACACACCTCCTAGTTCACCTGGTCAAGGAGATTAGCATTCTCGGTCCTGTGTTCCTGCACAACATGTTCCCCTTCGAGAGGTTCATGGGAGTCCTAAAGAAATATGTTCACAACCATGCTCGGCCAGAAGGAAGCATCGCCAAGGGCTATGGAATAGAGGAGGTCATTGAGTTTTGTGTTGACTTTATTCCCGACCTTGACCCGATTGGTGTTCCTGAATCGCGACACGAGGGGAGACTAAGTGGAAAGGGGATACTAGGGAAGAAAACATATATTGGTACGTAGGACAATTATTTTAATAAAGCACACTACACAGTTCTACAAAACTCCCCCTTGGTGGATCCGTATATCGAGACACATAAAGAGTTGCTCCGATCCGAGTTTTCAGGGAAGTCTGAAGCTTGGATTACGCGTCAGCACATGGAAACTTTTAGCGACTGGTTGCGAAAAGAATGTCAGGGTGATGAGAGTATTGATGAGCAACTGTATTTGTTGGCTAGGCAGCCATCATGGCATATCCTCACATACAAAGGGTACGAGATAAATAGGAATACATTTTACACAGTAGCCCAAGATAAAAGGAGCACCAACCAAAACAGTCGTGTCCGCATAGATGCCACTGACCCTAATGGAAATAAGCAAACATATTATGGCCGCGTAGAGGAGATATGGGAACTAAACTATGCACCTACTTTTAAGGTACCTTTGTTCAAGTGCTAATGGGTAAAGGCGACTGGAGGCAGGGTAGCAGTCGACAACCAGTATGGAATGACAACCGTAGACCTCAACAATATTGGGTACAAAGATGAAACGTTCGTCCTTGCCAATGATGTGAATCGGGTGTTCTATGTCAAGGACATGTCTACAAAACCGAAGAGAGGGAAAAACAACAATGAACCAATCAATGAGCCAAAGCGCCACATAGTTCTTTCAGGGAAAAGAAACATCGTCGGAATTGAAGATAAGTCAGACATATCAGAAGATTATGAAAAGGATTACCGAATTCCACCCTTCACAATGAACAAAGACCCAAGCATCCAGCTAAATGATGAGGACACTCCATGGTTACGGTGCGATCATAACCAAGGGATATACGTTAAGAAGAAGTTCACTACTATGCCCGCTTGATATATATAGTGTATTCATATTTCTATCATGTATTCATATTTTCTACCATTCAAATGAATTTTCTGCTTGATGGTGGATTTCCTGTGGAGAATGTGTAATGAAAAAACAAATGATCAACGTCAATAAGATGTGAAAACTAATTTCCTGTCGAAAAGCAATAGTTTTAATGATTTTAATTAAGTAGTACATTTTTGCATGGTGAAAATTATGATTATTATTTACACTATGTTAAATATATATACGGTAAAACACCAGAGTTTAGGTTACAGATTTTTCTTATGTACAATAATGCAAAACCAGGCCCCAAAATTCTTTTTATATTTTTTTGCTAATATTTTATTTACTAGGCAATTAACAACTCTCTGCATATTTATATAAAAGAAATATATAAAAAAGGAAAAACTTCTACAAATTGGCGGGAAGCCAAACTACAGCCCACCTTTACTCCCAGGTGGACCAACCACCCGGGACTAAAGGTCAGACCTTTAGTCCCGGTTCTAACCATCACCCGGGACTAAAGAATCTTTAGTCCCGGTTCTAACCATCACCCGAGACTACTAAAGATGGGCTGCATTTTCACGGCCTGCCAAAATTCCCTTTACTCCCGGGCTGTGGCTACACCCGGGACTAAAGGTCAGACCTTTAGTCCCGGTTCTAACCATCATCCGAGGCTAAAGAACCTTTAGTCTCGGTTCTAACAATCACCCGGGACTATAGGTCCCCCTTTATAAACCACGCCCTTCTCCCTTAGTTCTCTTCCTCTCTGTCTCCGCCGCCTTCTTCTCCAACCGGATCCAGTAGACACCAAGCCTTCTTCTCTGACGCCTCATCTTCTCCAACCGGATCCAGCAGCGCCACCACCCCCACCGGCCCCACGCGCACGCGCACTTCTTCTCCAGCCGGCCAGCGCACGCCTCGCGTCGTCCTTGTCCTCGGCCCACCTCGCCCCCAAGTGGTTCAAGGTTCTTCGAGGTGTCTATCTCCTCCAATTCATCCCCTTCTTCATCCTCCTCTCCGTTCTATGTTTGAACTTTGAAGCCCTCATTCTTGTGTTAGATCCGCGAGACGTTGTCTTCTCCAAGATCCGCAGCAGGCCACAACATCTCTATTATGGCACGTCTTCTCCAGGTTTGGCCCGGTCTCCCTCTTCCTCTGCACTCTCTTGCTGCTGTATGGCCAACTCATTTAGTGCCATTGCTCAATGAATGTATCGCTTCGATTTGGTGCTAGCTAGTAGCCTTTGCAATTGGTGCATACTTCTGTTTATATGTTAGGCTCTTTGGTGCTAGAATGTGGGCGACTGAGGCCATGAATTCATACTGATATTTATGCTTGTGTCTGGCCCTATGTAATATGTATCTGCATGTGCGTGTTGATGATCAAATTAAATGGCAAAGACGTGTACCACTGTTATTACCGGTCAATCACCCATGCCACTTAAGGTTGAGGGTAACAATTTAGCTAGTCTACTACTTTTGCATGGCGATATTTGATTTCACCTAACCATACTTACTGCTCTTAAGAGGCAAAGCTTGAATGGATGGGCTTTCCTGCAGCCATATTTTCCATCGGCATGTGATCCATGACTGGAATATTCTTTCTAACATGTTTTTTAGTTGCAGGAGCTGGACCTCACGTTTGACACCTTGGATGTGAGCCACCGCTGCCACCATATATAATCCGTTTATGATGGATTAATTGCTCCAACCTTTTGTAATCGAATGGATGCGTGTGCCGAGCCCTCATGCCGGCAATCTTGTAATGCGATTTTGCGCTGAGCCATCGAGCTCAGTGGAGCACAGGCGCGGCCCGGTGTCTCGTCGTTTCCTCCTTTTTGCGTGGTAGCTTATGACGACGCCGGCCCCCAGATCTGAGATGTTCAACGGTGTCTGTGACATTGTAGTAGCAGGGCACGTAGCTCTCGTACTCGGGCGGGCATACCTCCGCCTCCTTGGCGCAGACTAGTTAGAAAATTGTAGAAAATCCGTACTAGTTGAACATGCAGACCGTATTCATCTCAGCTAGTGAAAGCTCTAGTTTGGTTTTGGTGAATTGATGAAACCCTAAGTGCTAACCTAGTTTATCAAGTGATCATGAGATAGGTAGCACACTCCAAGTTGTGAAGCAAACAAAGATCATAGCATGATGAAGATGATGCCATGGTAATGATCAAGTGCTCGGACTTGGAAAGAAGAAAGAGAAAAACAAAAAGCTCAAGGGAAAGGTATAAACCATAGAAGCTATTTTGTTTTGGTGATCAAGACACTTAGAGAGTGTGATCACATTTAGGGTTGATAGCCGTACTATTAAGAGGGGTGAAACTCGTATCAGAATGCGGTTATCAAAGTGCCACTAGATGCTCTAATTCATTGCATATGCATTTAGGATTTAGTGGAGTGCTAACACCCTTGAAAATATTTGTGAAAATATGCTAACACATGTGCACAAGGTGATACACTTGGTGGTTAGCACATTTGAGTAAGGGTGGAGAAGTTAGAAGTAAAAACGAGTTAGTGTCGCTGGTTATACAGTGACCGGACGCTGGACCTCTGAGAGACCAGCGTGTCCGGTCATTTGTAACAGTGAGATGCTGGCATCAGTCTATTGACCGGACGCTGGGTCGCTCGGTGACCGGATGCTAAAGGGCTACGTCCGATCAAGTGGCTGGTCTGCACAGTGCTTAGGGTTATGCACCGGACGCTGGGCTGTGTCTGGTTAAGCTTGACCGGACGTGTCCGGTCGATAAAAATCGGTTTTGGACCCTTACTGGAAACGACCGGACGCTGAGGGTCTAGCGTCCGGTCAACTGACCGGAGCGTCCGATCGGTCAAGGTAGATGACCGTTGGAGTCAGACACGTGGCTGACTATGAGCGACCAGATGCAGGGGGCTCAGCGTCCGATCAACTGACCGGAGCGTCCGGTCAGTCCGCGTTATGCCCAGTGAAGGGGTATAACGGCTATATTTCATGGGGGCTTCTATTTAAGCCCCATGGCCAGCTATAGCTCATATCTTTGGCCATTTCCATTGACATAGCAACCTTGTGAGCTTAGCCAAAGCCCTCCCACTCATTTCCATCATAGATTAAACATCTTTATGAGATTGGGAGAGAATCCAAGTGCATTGCTTGAGTATTTGCGTCTAGAGGCACTTGGTGTTCGTGTTTTGCTACGGGATTCACTTGTTACTCTTGGTGGTTGCTGCCACCTAGATGGCTTGGAGTAGCGAGGATCGTCGAGCGGAGGTTGGTGACTGTCTCCGGCTCCGATCGTGGTGATTGTGAGGGGTTCTTGACCTTTCCCCGGCAGAGCGCCAAAAGGTACTCTAGTGGATTGCTCGTGGCTTATGTGATCCTCATCTTGTGTTGGTTGTGTGGCACCCTATTGAGGGTTTGGCATGTGAAGTCAATTAGCGCGTGAACCTCTATGTGAGTGAATCGCCACAACGAGGACTAGCTTGCCGGCAAGCAAGTGAACCTCGGTAAAAATCATTGTGTTCATTATTGATTCCGAGGTGATTGGTCTTCATTGTTATTCATCCATATGATTGATTGGGTCATTCATCTACACGGCGGTATAACCATCTTGATCATTCTCTTTACTTTACCGCAAACTAGTTGACAAGCTCTTTAGTGTAGCTAGTTGTGAGAGCTTGATTGCTTGGTTGGTATAGCTCTTTAGTTAGCTTTTGAGAGCACACTAACATAGGGTAGTGTCATAGCTCTTGTGTGAATCGACACTACCTAAACTAGAATTGTGGTAGGTGGCTTGCAATTTAAGTAGGCTAGCGCAACACTTGCTTCGCCTCATAATTGTCTAACCTTTTGTTAAGTGTTGTTGTAGAATTTTATTAGGCTATTCATCCCCCCTCTTACCATTAGGACCTTTTAGCTAGCATGTTCTCTGCCGAGCGGTAACGAACGTCAAGGAGGAGCTTTGATTCTACGAGGGAGAGCGGCAACGGTCGTGGAAGACCGTGTTCCCTTCCTCGTAGAATCGGAGCTCTTCCGTGGCCAAGTACGGTGTCGTCTGGTGGAGAAATGCCCACCAAGATAATCACGTAAGCAAGGTCAACTAGTATGGAAGCTTACGTGATCTTAGAAGATGTGTGAGGTCATGACAGCGTGTGTTTTTTCTCAATTTTGTCAAGTAGGTCACTTAGAATTATTTTTTCCATGAAACACCCGCGAGCTCGCCGATGTCGAGCAGGTCACTTAGAATTAATTTTTCCATGAAATGAAATACTTAGAAATCATGCCTTTTATTTTTTAGAATTAATTTTTCCATGAAATAAAAAACTTAGAAAATAGTTAGAAAATTGTAGAAAATCCGTACTAGTTGAACTTGCGGACCGTGTTCATCTCGGCTAGCATGTTCTCTGCCGAGCGGTAACGGACGTCAAGGAGGAGCTTTGATTCTACGAGGGAGAGCAGCAACGGTCGTGGAAGACCGTGTTCCCTTCCTTGTAGAATCAGAGCTGTTCCATGGCCAAGTATGGTGCCGTCCGATGGAGAAATGCCTGCCGAGATGATCACGTAAGTAAGGTCAACTAGTACGGAAGCTTACGTGATCTTAGAAGATGTGTGAGGTCATGAGAGCGTGTGTTTTTTCTCAATTTTGTTGAGCAGGTCACTTAGAATTAATTTTTTCATGAAACGCCCGTGAGCTCGCCGATGTCGAGCAGGTCACTTAGAATTAATTTTTCCATGAAATGAAATACTTAGAAATCATGCCTTTTATTTTTTAGAATTAATTTTTCCATGATATGAAAAACTTAGAAAATAGTTAGAAAATTATAGAAAATTGTAGAAAATCCGTACCAGTTGAACTTGCGGACCGTGTTCATCTCGGCTAGCATGTTCTCTGCCGAGCAGTAACGGACGTCAAGGATGAGCTTTGATTCTACGAGGGAGAGCGGCAACGGTCGTGGAAGACTGTGTTCCCTTTCTCGTAGAATCGGAGCTCTTCCGTGGCCAAGTACGATGCCGTCCAGTGGAGAAATGCTCGCCGAGATGATCACATAATCAAGGTCAACTAGTACGGATGGTTATTTATTTAAATATGTTTTTGAGCTAGAATTTGATGGATATTTGATAGATATAGTTTTTATTTTTTATAGATATATCTAGTGGTGTAAAAGCTAGATGGCTGCCCCGAGAGACAACATGGATGAAGAAATGATGGATATTATCAACACCAGCACTCAATTGGCCGATGGTGACCAACAGGATGTAGATGACGGGAGTCAATACCGGGCTCTTGAAGATAACCAAGAAAATATTGTGCAAGAAAATACTGGCGAGGTATATATATTATATATATATTTGAATATTATATATATATATTTGAATATCTATCATCTATTATGTGTACACATGATATTTATTTATTCTTTTTTATACATAGCCCTCTGGATCGACGACCACAATGGCGAAAAGCAAAAATATTCGAGGCCCGAAAAAGCCATTGGAGGGGCGCTACATAATATCGGAATTCAATATCGAGACAGGCAAACCACTTAGTCCACATGCAAGGAAATTCGTGCAACACTGTGGGTGCCTTGTAAGGGACAGACTTTCGATCAGTGCCCATGAATGGAAGCAGAAGATCAACGAGCCTCATGTTAGTTTTGTCTCTGATCTTGATAAGAATTTAATTTGGGATGATATCCTTCAACATTTCACGTTGCAAGCAGATGATTATGATGCTATCAATGATGATGAATTGAAGGAACTAGTTCAAAAGTGGGCTATGAAGAAGATGGCCACACAATTTCAGACTTGGAAGAAATCCCTATACATGAAATACGTCAAGAAGAACATAATGCCCAATTTCAATACTAGTGGCCCGCTCGCGAAGTTGAGGCCCTACTGGAATGATTTTGTACAGTACAAGACATCGGAAGAGGGTGAGGAACGGGTGAGAAGGAACCAAGAGAATGCCCGACAGAAAGTATACCACCATGGCATGGGATCAGGTGGCTACGTGACTACCATTCCCAAGTGGGAAAAAATCGAAGCGGACATTCTTGCCAAGGGTATCACACCAGAATCACTAAATTGGCCCAAACGCGCGAATAATTAGTTTTTCGCGCGAAGAATTAGTTTTTCGCTCATGGGGAAAGACTGGACCTAGAGACCAGAAAGCTGGTTCATGGACCAAAACTCGAAAGAGCAACACAAAGATTTTCTTATGCTCTACCAGCTAAAGCTATTGGTGCGTTTAGGCCCAATAGAGAGAAGGATGAACTGACGTATGCCATCGAGACTGCTGAACATAGTGGTCGAACGAGAGGTTTAGGACAGAATATTTCTTGGGAGCATGGTTTCTCTAATGACAGAGATACCTACAAAAGTCGGCAGAGAAGGAAGGATGAGGATGCAGCGCGGATCAGCAGGTTGGAAGAATATGTTCGTGAGTCACGGGAGACGTTGCTTCAAGCACAGGAGCGTGAAAAAGACATGCAAGCTAGAATGCAGGATGAAATCATAAAGCAAGTGCAAATAGCAATGAGTGCCCAAAGGCAGGCATCAGATCTAGGAATCAACATTAATATTAGCCCCCCTGATCAGTTGAAAAGCAGTTGCGCTTCCACGGAGTTGCCAAATCAAGTTGACGCAATGCTACGTTTCTCCGTGGATGACATCACTGCACCGTTTACATCATGTGAGCTACATATTCCAAAAGAGAATGCCACAATCATGGTGGCTCTTGATGTTTTTTCTCCTCCAGATCCTACCAAGACACCAAGAATCCATGCGGCAATAATACCACCTGGATATGTTAGTGTCTCATTGGATAGAGTTAACAAAGGTTTTAGTGATCTGGCTCTTGACATTCTAGGAGGTGATGGGGAGAAGACTCTAGGAGAAGCAGAGAAGACATTCATACTATGGCGCAAGCGCTACATCATTATTCCCGGGGTCTCTAGTCCACCGCCACTTCCTCAACTGCCAGACAATAGGTGCGGACAAAAATGAACGAAATAATTTTTTCACTAAATTTCTATTGACATGCATGATTAATAATTACAATTTCTTATACCTAATTATTCTTTTTTGTACTCACACATCGGGGCCTCCGCCAACCTAAGTACAATTATTCAATCTCCAGATCATCATAGTGCTCCGGGCAATGATTATGCAACGCTGCCACCGCCGCCACCTCCAAAGAGGTCTCCAACGGCTACCCCGCCTCCCTTCATGACCAAGAAGCAGCTAGCTCCTAAGAGGTCCGTCCCGCAAACGAAGCCGTTGGCCCACCAGCCGGCAAAGAAGAAAGCCTCCTCTAATCCAGTTATTCCCAAAAAAACTGGCTTACGAGAAAAGTGAAAAGGAATTAAATGCTGCAGTACGAAAAGATGTGAGCAGTTTCTTCGAAAAAGTAAGAAAGCAACGAGAAGCGAGGGAGAACCCGGAGAAATTATACTTCTACCTACCTTCAAATCTTCTAAGAAAGAAGGTGGACCAGAAAAAGAGGGAATCTCAAAAGACCCTGCCAAAATCAAACTACGACTGCTCTCTCACCAAGTCATTTAAGGCGAAGCAGAAAAAGACTAGAGCAGGGAAAGGTATTGCACAACTCGGACAACAATCGCAACAATCAGTCCCCCCTCTTGTCATTCGTAATGAATATGGTTCAAACTTAGACGTACTAGACATCGATTTTGAGGACCTAGCTCGGTTTTACGAGGATACCGGTTTGGACCTTGCCCAAGTGCTCGCTGAAGGACCATCTGCTCCGAAAGTGGATCCTTGGAAGAAATTTGAACATAGAAAGAGTCTATACAACCCTAAGACCTTAGGTGAACTGGGTACGCAAATGTCCCTGCTAAATAAGTGGTACATGGTGGCTTGTGAATGGGGAGAGACCTTTGTTTCTGTCAGAGTTAGAAACCAACATTACTTCCGTGGCGATGACGTTATATATGTTGAGTTTTCAGAATTACACCAACTATGCCACCTAGACTCTCTCGACAAAAGTCTCATTAGCTGCTATTATCTGTAAGTGTGATTATTTTTTACTATTAAAGTGTATATATATAAAGCTACATGTATATATATAAATTATATATCCTTACACTATATTTTTATATATGCAGATATGAGATGACAGAACTCAGAAAGAGAAAGGATAATGATGTTGGTTTCGTTGATCCATATGTCGTATTCAAACACCCTAATCCCCTGCCTCAATGGAAAGCTGAACTCGAGAAAAATATCATGAGGTTCTTAGTGAACCAATAAAACAAGGACATACTCTTCCCCTACAACTTCAAGTGAGTGTTAAATAATTAATGTCGATTATATGGACATTTGTTCAATTATTTGCTTACTAGCTAAGTTATCTCCTATATATATATATGTTGACTCTAGTTAATGTCGATCATATTTATGTATAAAAACATATGCAGCAATCACTGGATATTGATGGTCATTGATATGGCCGATAGTCGGTTGAGCATCTTAGACTCGTTTAGAAAAGAGCAAACAGAGTACCAAGACATGATAGATATTATCCAAGGGTAATTTGGTCTCTCTAGCAACTATATATACCCCGATCTCTTAACAGAGCTGGTAGGATGTACATATTTATATATGATCTGAGCTTTTATTTGTCCATGTATCTTATACATTGTACTCGTATGCTTTCATCGTCTGAAATTTGAATGATGAATAGTTAAAAAAATTGATAATCTTGATAAATAGATCCACATACTAAGTGATATGTGACTGCTAATTCTTATGGATATATATGTACTAGCAAATGTTTTCTATAATGTTTATTTTGTTTTCTGCAGGTACTACCCCTTCTATTATGCTCCTTTTGCATCTGATTTTAAAGGACTAACTCACTTCAAGATATCTTTCACTACTGATAAGCCACTAAGGCCATTTGATCAGCTCATGGCAGTTCTTCCAAAAGAAAGGCACGTGAAATATTCTCTGTTTTATAATGCACATTCTTCATAGCAATCTTTTAGTTGAAGTTTTAAGTTTATTTTCTTTTGCAGCTCATGTGCACTACCAAAGTGTTACAGAGAACTGATGGAAAATGAAGAGTCTTCGATAAAAAAAATTCTACCCGTCAGGTATATTTGTCAGTCTAGACTCATCATATAATCTGAATTCTGAATACCATATTACTGAACTAAATGGGGATTCATTTCTCTTACAGATCTACAGATGGATACCCATGGGAAACGTTTCTTGTTGCAAGTAAGTCATTATCCCATATATATGAATTCATAATTTAAGACTAGCTTACTCCTATTTTTACGCACATTGGCTGGGTTGTGTAGCTAAGCCATCATCTTTCAGTTCCTACATTTAAGCCCCCAGTATTAGTAGTTGTGAAACAAAAAAGAAAGCCTTCTTCACTCATGCTAGTTTTCTCCGAAATAAATTGTTTCAGGGTATTGCAATAATGTTGCCATTCATTGATGAAAAGCTGCTGATTTTGGCTACCAAGACGGTGGAGGACAAACTTGCAGTAAAAGAAATTGCCTACCTTCTATGCAAATTGTCTACCAGAGTATGTTGCACGCGAGTGTTTTACATTGTTTGTATTTTGTAGGTGCATGAGATAAATAGAAACACAGTTCGACGAGATAAGATCTTCCTGAGGAACTCAAATACTATGCCAAATGGTTCAGCTTTTGCGCAGACATCTGACTGTTTGGCAAAAAAGCTTCTGTTAGATCCATCTACCAGGTACAAGTCTGAACTGATACTGCGTTGATGCATTTCTTTTATTTTTGAGAAACTTAAAAGATTGTTGCTAAATCCTAAAAACCTTTGGTGATGTCTTGATTCGCTTCTCTACCGTCTGCTATGAGGTAGATGGGCTTCAATAGGTGTTTTTTGCTCAAGAGGTCTGCTACTGCTCCTCGGCTCATGATCATCTGGCTGCAGCCATCTGATGAAGTACCATTGCTGGACAAGAAGAAGGATTTGACTTCATCCCTGGCTTCTGATATCAGATGGCGCCTGCTGCCGGTCAGCAGCATCTCGGGGTTGGAATCCAGCAGGTGCGCCATGTAGTTGGATATTGCCTCTGTGCTCTCGATGAGAAGCCGTAATACTGGGTCGTCCATCCTTCTCCTTCCTCCCCGTGGAGCGCCTCCGTCCTCTGATTTTATTTCCTCTCCTTCTCTTTCTCCCTCTCTTTCTTCTCGTAGTTCTTCTCTTTCTCTTGTAGTCACTGTCCCAGATCTAGACATCACTGTCGATTCAAAACCCCCCTTCACTGTCGGATTTTGAATCGATAGTGGCATACCGGCAGTGATGGGGGTTGACATCACCGTCGGTTCTAAAAAACCGACACTGATCTACAGGCAACAGTGTCGGTTCCTGGCTCCATCCGACAGTGTCTAGTTGAACCACACTGCGGGTTTGTAGTCCCAACCGACAGTGATGGTTGCTTCAAGAGTGTCGGTTCTTGGCTCAAGCCAACAGTGTTGAGCAAGCCAACACAGTCGGTTCATGGCTCAAGCCGGCAGTGTTGAGCAAGCCAACACTATCGGTTCATGGCTCAAGCCGACAGTGTTGAGCAAGACTACACTGTCGGTTTGTTGATAACCGGCAGTGATGGTTACGACAACACTGCCGGTTCGTCGCTAACCGGCAGTGATGGCCCATTCGCATTTTATTATTTTATAATTGATTTTAATTTATATTTTTTCGTGGAATCGGGTTTCACGTTATATACGCTACGTAGACGACAGATCCATCAATATTAAACATTATAAATGTTATGGTTACAGTTCAAATGTTCTTATCTAGATCTCGATCCCTCAAAATAAAAAAGAAATATTCTCGGACTTCACATATTGTGCAATGCTTCTCGGACTTCTTACAATAATCTAGCGAGCCGCTCTGGGCCATACTGGTCATTGTACTTCACAGATTGTGTAATGGAAAATACTTCATCTTTTTCCAATACCTCGGCTAAGATGAATTTTGCGAGCTCTGATTGCAGTGCGACGATCTCCATATCTAACAGCCTTTGGTGGTTATATTTCTTGCGCCGTCGTTCAAAAAAGATGATATCCAAAGAGGAACAGTAAATCATTTTATTGAATTATTAACAGACATAAATGAAATGTGGATTATACACACCAACTTATCGGCTTCTTCAGATTTCCCGCCGATGTAGCGAAGCATTGCCCATAATACATAAAACATGCATTTATTGTTTCCCGCCGGCTGTGATAGGCACTTCCCCTCCATTTCGACAACCTTGAATGGGACCGGCGTTCCACCGATATGTCTTCTTCGGACACTAAGCAACATTAAAGAGAGAAACATTAGAAAGCGATATGTGTGATTAGAAAATAATATGTTATTAGGATCGCTTACTAATTCAGCACTGCCACTAGTGCATCTAGATGATGAAATTATTTTTTCTTCAAGTCCCACACCTCGATCAGATTTTTGGCAAGATTGACACAAATGAAGACGAATGGTTGCTGCAATCACAGAATCCTAATTATCGAATAATCTTAACGAAAAAAGAAGCATAAAATTAAAAGCCGAGAACACATACTCGTAGTTGTAGGCTAGAAGTATGTGGGTTTTCTTCTTCATCGTGAATTCGTCGAAAACAACAATCAATCTCTGTTTCAGGTCTTCCACGTCACATCCATGGAGGCCTAGACATGTCCTCTCAATGACTCGCAAGGGGTCCAAGAAGCCTATGTAATCCCATTTGCTTTTTAGAATGCAAAATTTTGCTATACACCTACATAAAATCATGGTAAGTGCTCAAAAGTTAACAATTTGTGTCTCAAGAGAATAGTTAATTGTAATATCATGCGTGTAGGGTACTTACATAGTCCACAGCGTCAACATTTGAACATCGAGAGAGCGTTTCTGGTATAGCTGGAACAAGCACTCCCACTCGACATCGAACTTCTCTTCTTCATGATAATGGAAAATATGTGGCGAACGGATAATAACCTCAAAATCAAAGTCATCTGTCTCTATTGCTTGAGCCATGTAATATTCATGTAACTGGTGCATATATGTTGTCAGATTTTTATACTCATAATCGGGAATCAAAAGATTGCCCCTTTCATACTTTATTACCGGTGTTCCCGTCCCTTGTACATCATAATAGATGTTCGCGGCCTCTTCCATGGTTAATCCTGGGTTGTCTTCGACGTACTTCTGTATGTTCCTTAAATCTTTATTGTGTATTTCTTCATATCTTGTTGTAGCGTATTTATTCAGTATTTGCCTTTCGAATTCAGACTTCAACAAAAATAAAGACAGCGAGGCACAGAGATTGAAGAAACTAACACAATCTTCCTTCGAGATGTGTGCTGTAAATTTTTCTTTCATCAAGGTGGTAACGTTGTCACTAAATGGCCTTTTTCTTTTCTGTTGATCCACTTTAGGAGCATTAGCGACCGAATCCAAGGACTTTTTCTACGACTACGGGGATGTCCTTGATCTTGTTTTGGGCTGAGGTGGAGGAGAAGGATGACGACGAGAATTCTGTTTTCCCGATGCTGATGAAGATGGAGGAGGAGGAGTCTCTTTTCTCGGGGCTGATGAAGATGGAGTCAGACAAGGAGGAATAGGAGACCTCTGTCTTCTCGGGGGTGATGGCTCCGGATGAGGAGGGGAGTGATCTCTGTTGGGAGATGGTGAGTGATCATCGTGGGTGGGTGAAGACTCGCAGTCGTCCTCATCATGAGAGGACAATTGATGGTCAAGCTTAATGAAGAGCTTGCGCCAGGCCACTTGAGAGCCCTTGTTTTGACCAAGTTTCGGCCTGTCTTCCGCTACGGGGTACTCAATGGATATCTTGTTATACTTCTTATCAAGTATTCTATCAATGGTGACGTGAGCGTACCCCTATGGAATTGGGCGGCCATTAATTGTCCCATCTCCCGCAGGCCAGGCCTGGCCAAGCGCCACCTTGTCCTTTGTCCATTCCTGACAGATGTACAACTTGACATTGACGGGTTCAGTGATGCCGTCCACCGGATGAGGCACATTTGCCTCTTCTTCGTCGAGCGGGGTCGATCCGCAGTTGCTGCGACCCCTAAACTATGGGCTAAATGCAGTAGGAGTAGGGTTTTGTGGTACTCCGGACCCCTTGGACAGTAAAATTTGCTCGACTCGCGCTTCAACAGTCGCCTCAATCCGTGCTTCCATTCTGTCTTCCATCTCTTTTAGTCACCTTAAATACTCTGCCTCATGTTCCGCTCTACCCCTCGAGCGGCTCCGATAAGTGTTAGATTCTTAGGGGAATGCTAGTTTCTAAGGAGCAACACCGGTTCCTCTAGTGCGACCAGGGTGCTCCTTGGTTCCGAGTGCTTAGGTGAGCACATCTTTCTCCCTATTAGAAGTGCGAGTCCCTTGCCTCACCTCCTTAGTTACCTAGGAGATCCTCTAGATGAGTTCGCTCATGGGTTGATTTGTGGAGCTAAAGCTCCCATCCTCGGCGGGCCGTACATTCCTCCCCATATAATATAAAACCGATCTGGCCTCCCAATCGGCGGTCTCAACCTGAACGCCTTCCTCAGCAAGGCGATCCATCTTTTGAAGTTCTGCTTCAAATTCTGGCATCTTTTTGGCGTAGCCACGAGAGCCGAGATGATGAGCATTCATCGCTTTCTACGAGTTCTCCTTATTCTTCGTGCTCAGTGCTAAGTACTCCTTGGATAACCTATATTCCTTAAAATCCTACCAGAAGTCCTTCTGCTTGCTAAACTATCCACCATCAAAATCTGGCTCTTTATTTTGGAGGACAAAATTCTTGTACAATGTCCCCTTGAAATTCTTGAAGCATGTCCCCATGATTTCTTTTGCTTTTTTCTTGACCATGTCATACTCGGTTGGGAAAGTGAAATACTCTGGGATCTTATCATCCCATATGTAATCCTTCTCACTTTCGAGAATCCTCCATGGGTCATCATCTTTCCCAATCCACTTCCTGTACCTAATCGGGATGAAGTCCCTAACAAGTAATCCGAGGATAGTCTTGTATTTGGTCAAAGCTATAGGCGGTGAGAGTGGATCCCCGAATTCATCGAACTCTGTAATGTGCCAGTGTGCATTCCTACCAACAGGAATCTTTGACACGTCTCGCTTGGATCTGGCCTTCCTGCTACCCAAACCGTCTGGCTCCTTGGCCGGTGGAGGCTTCTGCTAGAGACACCAAGTAAGCTATGACCCTCTCAATTGATTAGTCTGTGTGGCTACATAGTCACATGATACCAAAGTTACCTAGCCATCTTGGTCATTTTGACCCAAATCGAGTAGGCTGGACGGGGTCCATGGCTGCTCGTTCTCACCGTCCTGATTGACACCATCACTGTTTGTCGGATCATGCGGCTCTCCCGTCCCAGCGATATCAGCCGCTTCTTGTTGCCGATCTATTCTTCGGCGATGGGGTAACAGACGACGATGAGTCATAGCTATGACATGATCGTGGTTAGTTTTGGTTGCGGACAACTACTAATAGCATATGTTCATATATATATATATATATATATATATATATATATATATATATATATATATATATATATATATATATATGTTCAATGCAAAGTCTAATAATAAGTCCACATACAACAAAGTCAAATAATAGCATATGTTCACCTAGAACAAATTCCTTGTTTGATTGATCACATACAAGTGATACAACAAAGTCCACCTACTGTTCTACAAAACTAAGCCTACATCAACTTCTAAATAAGTAAAGCAATGACCATAGCCATAAATCAAAGCCTGACATCTTTCCAAGACCAAGAAGCAATTCTCCAGCGGGTGGCTTCTCTTCAATCTCCAGTGCCAGCGGATGGCCATGTTTTGCATTCCTTGGACCTAGTAGGCCGGTTGCCCATGGTTTGCAAGGTAGGACGGATAACTATAATAGGCCCTCAAAGCTTCAGCTTCTGTGTTGTATTTTTTATGCAAATTACTAGGGTAGCGATTGACTTGAGCATAGCAATCTTCCCAGGTTCGATAAATCCTAGGCACGTGACCAACATGCACTACATACCATGCCATGGTTGCCTATACATTTAAGTAAATTAGGTTGTCATTCAAACATGATGTATTCTAATTAAATTTAATATATTTATGAATAACACATAACCATTGCATAGATAGGAGTGTTTGGAAAACAACTATTCATGTGCCTCAGTAATAGTTACTACAACTTATGATTATATCATCATTGCACATGACCATAGCCTCAGTCCAATTAATATATTAAGTCATCATAACCTTAGTAAGAGCTAAGTTGGCCGGTACCTTTTTTGGAACCATGTAATGAAATCAGGCGAACCATGTTGAAGAAGGGTCTCTCATTCATGGTCAGAAGGTGGCCTTGAATGATGCCAGGATTCATCAAAAAATTCCCTGCACCGACAAGGAACAATGTTGTTGGATGTACAAAAGTTACAGAGTATGTAACAAGTTCATTGAGAACTTACCCCAGATACGTTTCCACTTCGTCAAGGTTGGTCAACACATAGAGCATGATCTTGCGCCACTCTTCATAGCTCAAGGTCTTTGTGGTCGCTCCACTTGCTCTCCCGCGTGGCCCTTTGAAAAGGCTAAGAGTCAATTCATTTTCATCCTCGTTGTACCGAGCGGGTGGATTATGCACGCTAGGAAGGTTCTCATTATAGTATGTTGTTGTGAAGTTTGACACCTTCTCATGAATGAATGCCTCAGCAATGGAAGCCTCAATCCTGCCTTTGTTTCCACATTTCTTGCGAATAGTATTTAGACATCTCTCAATTGGATAGCACCAATAGTTCTGCACGGGCCCCCCCATTCGTGCCTCGGATGGGAGGTGCAAAATCAAATGCTGCATCGACAAGAAAAAGCCAGGTGGAAAGATCTTCTCCAACTTATAGAGCAACAGAGGTGCCACTTTTTCCAACTCCTCAACCACTTTCACAGATACCTCCTTGGCACAAAGCTAGTGGAAGAAAAAGCTCAACTCTGCCAGCACCTTACAGACATTCTCAGGGACGTAGCCTCGAACCATCAACTAGAGAAGCCACTCAATCCATATGTGGTAGTCATGACTCTTCATCCCTAAGACTCGGCCAGTCTCTGGGTTCGCTCCCCTCCTCATATTCGCTGCATTCCCATCTAGGAACTTCAACATCTGCATCTATTGTATCACTTCTGTCCTGTGCTTCTTTTCTAAGATGTAATCGGCCTTAGGCCTTTTCCATGGCTTGCCGTCTCTTGGAGGCAGCATCTCTAGCTTTGGTCTATCGCATAGCATTGCCAGGTCCACTCTAGCCTTAGGGTTGTCCTTTGTCTTGTCAGGAATGTCCATGAGTGTTGCCCAAAGTGCTTCGGCAACATTCTTCTCAGTGTGCATTACATCTATATTATGTGGAAGGAGAAGGTCATCAAAATAGAGAAGCCTCTCCAAGCCCAACTTATGAGTCCACATATGTTCGACACCATATCCCACAAAGCAATCTTTCTTTGGATTATCTTTCTTTCGACTATCTTTCTATGGATTGACCACGAGAGCATCTATCTGAGCATGAACCTGGGCACCAGTCATCTTTTGAGGTTCAGGGTCGGTCACCTTGACACCTTTCGTGAAGTTCTTGGTGTCTTGTCTAAATGTATGGTTAAGAGGGAGGAACTGTCGATGCTTGTCGAACGACAAAAACTTGCCACCCTTCTTCAACCAAATGAACTCTAGAGTTGTCTTGCATACCGGGCATGGGTACTTCCCGTGGACACACTAGGCGCTAAATATCCCATACGCCAGGATGTCATGCATGGTGTACTGATACCAAACATACATTTTGAAGTTTTTTCTTTGTAGCTCGGTCGTAAGTCCATACCCCATCATTCCAAGCACTGATCAATTCATCATAAATAGGCTCCATGTACACACCCATTTTGTTTCTCGGGTGTCCAGGAATTATCAATGTCAAGAATATGTTTTGCCATTGAAGGAGGACCTCGGGGGGGGGGGAGATTGAGGGGGATAGTGAACACGGGCCAACAAGTGTATGGGGCCGACATCATTCCATAAGGATTGAACCCATCTGTTGCCAGTGCAACACGTACATTACAGGCCTCAAGATCTTTGTCACAATGCTTGCGATTAAAGCTTTTCCATGCTTCACCATCAGCTGGATGTACCATCTTGTCAGGATTGTATCGAATGCCATTCTTGTGCCATGTCATCTGTTTCACGGACTCCTCGGTCATGAATAGCCATTAGAGCATCGGTATGATCGGAAGGTGCTGTAGGACTTTCATGGTGATCTCAAGCTGCTCCTTCTGACCATCACCTTTGTCTACCTCCACATACCTAGAGGATTTACACTTTGGACAGTACTTTGCATCCTTGTGATCTTTCCTAAATAGGACGCACCCCTTCGGACAACAATGTATCTGCTCATATGGCATCTTAAGTGCACGAAGGAGTCTTTGTGACTCGTAGAAGCTGCTCGGCAGAATATGACCCTCCAGAAGCAGCCCACCAATAACTGCCAACATACCATCGAAGCAGGCTCAACTCATGTTGTACTAGGACTTCAACCCCATTAGGCGTCCAATGGCATCCAGTTGAGAAACCGTTGCCTTCTCGTGTAGGAGCTTCTGTGCTGAAGACAACATTTGGTAGAACGCCTTTCCGGTTGGCTCTGGCTCCTCCTCCTCATCCTCCTTCTCCTCCTCCTCCTCCGTACGTCTTTCAGCGAACGTTGCTTCGTGAAAGTCACCTAAGCATCCTGCTACCCCGCCATCAGCATCAAATGCCTCCAAGCGTATTCTCACCACCTCCTCTCTAGTATGATGGGCTTCGCCATGGAACACCCATCGGGTATAGTTTGGCGTAAATCCATACTTGCAAAGATGTTCTCCCATGATCTTCCTTGTTTTTCTTTTCCTGTTTCTGCATTCGCTACAGGGACATAATGTGTCTCTCGCTCCATTAGCTGCCTTGTCAAATGCTTGGTTCAAGAAACCCTCGGTCTTGTCCATCCATTCAGGGGTGATTTCAGCCTGACTTGGGTGGCCCGTGTACATCCACTCATGGTTATCCATCCTCTAGCATATACATGAGCGAGTAATATAACCACCAATTGCATCTGAGCGACGTGCCTATTGTCTAATGGGTGAGGATAGGTCCTAATCCCACCCGTAGATGCGTAGATGAGGTTAGTTTACATGCTCTACTCCGATCCGAGATAGAATTTTGGCAGCACCTCCCCACTGTTCTCCCAATACACGTCCTGGAAGGGAGAGTGTGTATCCGGAGGACAACAGGGAGGTGGTGCCGAAACTCTGTCTTGGATCGAAGCAGAACATGGAAACTACCCCATCTACGCATCCGTGGGCTGTCCAAAAAAGTGGACAATCTAAAACAGATACGGTCTTAGATATGCGAAGATCTACACACCTCCATCCGTATCTATTTCGAACGGAAGACGCCTAATTGGGTTACACCGATCTACGACAACGATAAGGAAGAGAGGTTATTTATACCTAGGGTGGCGGTGGAGTCAGGCTAGCGGGGCAGTGGCGAGGCGACGTTGTGCAGGCAGGACCACAGCACCGACGAAGACGATCGGGGTCGCCTACGTACTCTGGGTCCCCTTCGACGGGTCCTGCTCTGTAAAAGAAGAATTATAATACTATAAGTTAAAAATTGTGGCAGAACCTCCCCTATACGGGGAGGTTTCCAAAACCTACAAGAAAAAAGCCAGCACGATGGCCGACAGCATATATACCGCACGAAGGCCCACACATCCACGTATGGCACGAAGGCCCACACATCCACATATGGCACGAAGGCCATCAATGACATACAAGGCACGAAGGCCGACAACCGAGGGGGGGGGGGGGGGCTTTATACCTTGGGTGGCGGTGGAGTCGGGCGACGTGGTGCCGGGGTCACCTTCGTCTCCAGCGAGGGGCGGGGACGACGGCGGGGACAAACGGCGAGGGGCGGGGCCGGTGGCTGAGGCTCCTCCTCCTCCCTTCTCCTTCTTCCTTCTCCCTTCTCCTCTCTTCCACCTCCCTTCTCTCCTCTACTCCCCTACTCCTCTCCTCCACTCCGGCGGTTCAGGGGCGGGGGGCAGCCGGGTAGGGCACCACCGGTAGGTCCGCGTCTGGCGGTGGAGCGGGGCTGGGGTGGGGTCGGCTGCGGCGGAGGTCGGGCGGCGGCGGGGTAGGGCCGGGGCGGGGCCGGGGCAGGGCGGCGCACCACCGGTCGGGGAGGGCAGACCCGGGCGTGGGCCGGCCACGGCGGAGGTCCAGCGGCGTCGGTGGTCCGCGGCGGCGGGGCGGGGTGGCGCACCACCGGCCGGGGAGGGCAGACCCGGGCGTGGGCCGGCCGCGGCGGAGGTTCGGCGGCACCGGTGGTCCGCGGCAGCGAGGCGGGGTCGGGGCGCGCGGTTGTGAGAGGGAGAGTGGGAGAGTGGGAGCGGGCCGGCCGGCCTGCTAGGGTTAAGTGGGGCGGCCCTTTGCCGAGTGCCGAGATGCGGGCACTTGGCAAAGAAATTCAGGGTGTTTCTTTTAATCCGAAAGATGAAAAAAAATTCTGAATATTCTTTGCCGAGTGCTGCAAGCTTGGCACTCGGCAAAAAGGTTCCTTTGCCGAGTGCCAATTCCAACACTCGGCAAAGTATTTTTTTTTCAAATTTTTTCTGTGGCATTTATACAGTACCTTGAAGCACATGTTCCAATTTGGAACTTTTCTATGACTTTTTGGTATATTTTTTAAAATTTTTATGTTTACTTGATTTTTTCTCGAAAAAGTAAATTTGAACTGCAGGTGCATGAAATATTGGAATTTAGCGATTCAAAAAATGGTATTCATACACTCAAAAACATGAATACCATTTTTTGAATCGCTAAATTTCAATATTTCATGCACCTGCAGTTCAAATTTACTTTTTCGAGAAAAATTCAAGTAAACATAAAAAATTTAAAAAATATACCAAAAAGTCATAGAAAAGTTCCAAATTGGAACATGTGCTTCAAGGTACTGTATAAATGCCACAAAAAAATTTTGAAAACAAAAAAAATACTTTGCCGAGTGTCGGAATTGACACTCAGTAAAGGAACCTCTTTGCCGAGTGTCAGGCTTGCAGCACTCGTTAAAGACAGCACATTTGCCGAATGCTAACGCCCAGCACTCGGCAAAGGATGACGGAGGGGCCACCGGCGTCCCCTGAGGTATTTTGCCAAGGGTTATTCTTTGCCGAGTGCCTGACACTCGGCAAAGAGGACGTTTGCCGAGTGTCCCTCTTTACCGAGTGTTTGACACTCGGCAAAGATGGTCTTTACCGAGTGCGGCACTCGGCAAACTGCCTCTTTACCAAGTGCCCGTGTTTCGACACTCGGCGAAGCGCCGAGCACTCAGAAAAAAAAACGCGTCTCCCCTAGTGGATCCTGCTCTACCTCCGCGGCGCCAACGGCGAGTTCGTTAGTGTCAAGAGAATTGTGCTAGTAGTATTAGCGTCCGACGTTCTGGAAACGGAAAATTCGTTCCACATGTTTGGTCCGTTGGGGACGAGCACGAGTGATGGAGACACCACACTTCCATTGTGCTACTGCGCATCATCATCACATCACCATCACCGTGACATTGGACTGCAGATCTCGGAGATGACTTCGCGACACGGCTATCGTTCTCGGCAACGCAATGAGCTAGCGTTGACTGACTTTTCGGTCTTCCATGGTCAAAGAATTTTCCATCCCCATACACACACAAAAAAAAAGTCTTTAGCTATCCTATACTATGATCCAAAGTTGACAGCGCTAGGATGTGATGCCTAGATCACTACGGGAGAGACAAAATTCCCCGAGTGTCGCTGGCTTCCCCGAGTGCCAAAAATCGGACACTCGGGAAAGAGGATCTTCCCCGAGTGTTGCACTCGGGGAAGAGAGGCTTTCCCGAGTGCCGCAGAGAACCTGGCACTCGGTAAAGAGAAGCACTCGACAAAGGCCCTCTTCCCCGAGTGCAACACTCGGGGAAGATCGGCACTCGGCAAAGAAACATGCTACTTGACGGTTCACTCCGCCCACGCCGTTAAAACTTAAAAAAACAAAAATTCTTCCCCGAGTGCCAGAGAAGACACTCGGGGAAGAGGCCCTTTCTCGAGTGTCAGAACAGGACACTCGGGGAAGAGGCTGCCTTCCCCGAGTGCCCTGTCCTGGCACTCGGGAAAGAGCCTCTTCGCCGAGTGCCAGGGAAGGCACTCGGGGAAGAATTTTTTTTTGTTTTTTTACCTCATTTTTTTTGTGAGGCCTTCCCACATTGTTTAAAACTGCATGTTCATATTTGAGACAATTTTGACTTATTTTGTTATATTTCGTTAGTTTTTTTTCGTTTCGTTGAACTTTTTTGCATACTTCGAATTTGAACTGCAGGTGCATGAAATAATGGAATTTGGTGATTCAAAAAATTATATTAATGATATTTGGTGTATGTTGATGCCTTATCCAGGAACTCGCATGAAATGTCGAGCATCTTGTTGACGTAACATGACGAACAACTTGCGGGAAAAGTGTATTTAAATTATATAAAATCCGAACGAAGTCCGAAAATCACGAAACTTGTTCGTCATGTTACGTCAACAAGATGCTCGACATTTCATGCGAGTTCCTGGATAAGGCATCAACATACACCAAATATCATTAATATAATTTTTTGAATCACCAAATTCCATTATTTCATGCACCTACAGTTCAAATTCGAAGTATGCAAAAAAATTCAACGAAACGAAAAAATATAACGAAATATAACAAAATAAGTCAAAATTGTCCCAAATATGAACATGTAGTTTTAAACAATGTGGGAAGGCCTCACAAAAAAAATGAGGTAAAAAAACAAAAAAAAAACAAAAATTCTTCCCCGAGTGCCTTCCCTGGCACTCGGCGAAGAGGCTCTTTCCCGAGTGCCAGGACAGGGCACTCGGGGAAG